>NC_065443.1:25067691-25370721 GCF_917563875.1 Diabrotica virgifera virgifera
TAATCATTTTATGTTTAGCTATTGCAAAATTAAACCTAAAAATCCGTTTTACAAGATTTCGAAGAGTTTTTATCCATAGCTTTCTTGCAATCATAGTCTGTTATACGATATGACAGATTTCGAAATCTTTGCTACAGCACCGTTTTTAAATTAGAACACCCTCGCGACTAATTTTCAGTAAATAAAAGCCTGTTTCACTGGAGGTATAATACTAGGTGGAAACCACTTGTGAAATAAAATTATTTTTGATAATAATAATAGCCTCCCTTTTTATACCGCTAACGCGGCTTTCGAGATTATAGCGGGGTAGTCTGGCTATATCTAAGCTACTATTTTTGGCAAATTATGGTCATAAAGCAGAAGATATATTTAAGACATTCTTGCAAAAGGTGATATCGATTTGAAAAGCTGCAGGGGACAGCCCTACGACAATGCGTCAGTTACGAGTGGAAAATACAATGATGTTCAGCTAAAATTTAGATAACACAATATCTTGGCGTTGTAGATTCCATGTGTCACCCACTCTCTAAATTTAGTTGCTAAAGCTGCAGCTGCAGCTAAGTGTTGTCCTGCTACCATAGAATTCTTTGATTTCTTGGAAGGACTGTATGAACCCTATGTATGTTTCACTTCCTCTACATATAGATACAATTTGTTAATCGGATATTTAAAAACGTCTTTAAGCGAGAGCAACGCCGACCACGGCAGAAATATTATTATTTCGAAAAAAAGAGTAAATACTACTAGATGGTCGTCTAGAAGTGATGCCGCAAAAGAACTAGTTAAAGGGTATAATCAGATTAAATGAGTATTATCCAAAATTTCAAAAGACGATGAGCAACAATTTGAAACTCGTAGCGATACAAATGGTTTGTATAATCGAGTGTGTTTACTGAAAACAGGGATATTTGCAATATTTTGGAATGAAATCTTAGAGAGGACAAGCAGCACAAGTCGTATTCTCCAAGATCCAAATATTGACCTTAATTCAGGAGTGGCAGCACTTAAATCAATTAAAGAATTTATATTCTTTTAAGGAATGTTTCAGAGACTGAAATGACAACATCAGAGAAATTTAGGACTCAAAATTTTATAGCTATTATAGATCACTTCATTTCCTCTTCAAGGCATAGGCTTTCGGCATATGAATCCATTCATTCCAATTTTAGATTTTTACATTATTTGGAAAATTTAACTCCCAATGAAATTGAAGCTCACTCACTGAAGCTTACCGATAGTTATAGCAATGATTTAGATAAAAAAACTAGGTGTCGAACTAGTACAATTTGTAGAATTTTTCAATTCATTTAAAGAGGAAATCGGCTCATCAAATATAAGTAAAGAACTTCAAATGTGCCGACGGTTAAAAGAGAAAAATGTGAATGATGCGGTTCCATACGTTGTAGTGACACTTCGTTTATATTTAGTTCTGATGGTAACTAACAGCAGTGGACAGAGATAATTCTAAAAATTTAAGTTAATTAAAAATCGACTTCGGTCTATGATAGGCCAAGAGCGTTTGAACCATCTCTTTATAATGAGCATTGAACACAATGCCTTAAAGCAACTAGACATGCCCGACATAATCAAGGAATTTTCAGTTAAAAAATCTCGAAAAGTACCCGGACTTTAACCATACCATAGTCATAACAACAATTTGTTTAATGGTAGGAGGTAGGGCCCCACACCAATTCCGCCCAGGGGCCCCCACTGCCTTAAATCCGGCTCTGCTGAGTCGACCAGGGGCCTAGACATTTTTTAAAAATGTGTAAGATGTTCTCGCCGGCGCTGGGTTTCGATCCCCGGCCTACCTGCGTGGAAGTCAGACATCGTACCCTTTGAGCTATCCGGCCCGCCAAATTATTTATCATTATTTAAAAAAAAATTATTTGTCGTTTTAAAAAAATATAAAAAACGCTTAGACCCGTCGATTTTTGTATACAAATGGGCGTTTTTTAAACATATATTTAAATGTATGAGGTGATTCACACAAGTCTAGCATAGTCCAAAGTAGTGATTTTCAATGTTTTTGAGTCATGTACGACCAAATTCTTTTAAAATTATTCTTGGTACCACCTTGAAAATACCTGTCGAGCTAGGTAGTCTAATTAACTACAAATATGTTAGATTTTGGCTGTGTTTTTGTGCTTTGTGTACCACCCCACATGATATGTACCACCAGTGGTACATGTACCACAGATTGAGAACCCCTAGTCCAAAGTTTTCTTTATAATAGAACACCCTGTATATTTTAAAACTGCTTAACAACCTTATCTCAAGGAATTCTATCATATGGGGTTAAACGCAGAATGAAAGATTACATTATTACCGAGGGCCGAATGAAAACTAATAAGTTACAGGCGTGCAAAAAAAAAGAGAAAATTTAGTGAGATTTTTAAATTTAAATATCTCATTCAAAAGAAACTTTTTGTTTCTATTTCTGTTGTGCTATGGCTATCGGCACTCGGCAATAATGTAATCTTTTATTCTGCGTTTAAATTTTTCAAAAACATTTATTAGTTTTCTCAGGATTCGAAAAAAATGAATGCGTTTCAAAAGAAATGATCCGAAATTTTGCGCCTATGCTCTTAAGCGAAAACCAAAACGAAAATAAGTATCTTTCTCTTCTGGGTCCCGGTTTGGCTCTTCATAATTATGGTAAGCCTACCCTACATAATATACAGGGTGTAACAAAAATACAGGTCATAAATTTAATCACATATTCTGGGACCAAAAATAGTTCGATTAAACCTAACTTACCTTAGTACAAATGTGCACATAAAAAAAGTTACAGCACTTTGAAGTTACAAAATAAAAATCGATTTTTTCGAATATATCGAAAACTATTTGAGATATTTTATTGAAAATGGACATGTGGCATTCTTATTGCAGTCGTATCTTAAGAAAACATTATAGTTAATTTTAGACACCCCATAAAAGTTTTATGGGGATTTTGTTCCTTTAAACCCCCCCCCCCCCAAACTTTTGTGTACGTTCCAATTTAATTATTATTGTAGTACCATGAGTTAAACACAATATTTTAAAAACGTTTTTGCCTCTTAGTACTTTTTCGAAAAGTCGAGTTTTTATAGAGATATTTTGAATATTTGTCAAATCCACCACATATTTGTATATGGTTAAGTACGATTATGGATGGAGACTTAGTGATAATATGAAAATTTATTTATGATTTACATTTTTAGGTATATTTTGAACCATATTAAAAAAGAAGCCACATCTCGATAAAAGGTGCCTTATCGTAAAAATACAAAGAGGCAAAAAAGTTTTAAAAACACTGTGTTACTAATGGTATCGCAGTAATAGTTTAATTGGAACGTGCACAAACATTTGGGGGTTTAAAGGAACAAAACCCCCATAAAAATTGTATGTAAACATATTAAAAAAGAAGCCGCAACTCGATAAAAACTGCCTTATCGGAAAAATACTAGGAGCCAAAAAAGTTTTAAAAATATTGAATTTAACTAATGGTACCACAATCATAATTTAATTGGAACGCACACAAAAGTTTGGGGGGGTTTAAGGGAACAAAACCCCCATAAAATTTTTATGGGGTGCACCAATTTCACTATAATTTTTCTTTAGGATGTTCCTGCCATAAGAATGTCACGTGTCCATTTTCAATAAATAATCTCTAATAGTTTTCGATATATTCGAAAATATCGATTTTTATTTTATAACTTCAAAGGGCTGTAACTTTTTTTATGTGCATATTAGTACTAAGGTAAGTTAAGTTCATTCGAACTATTTTTGGTCCCAGAATATGTGATTTAATTTATGACCTGTATTTTTGTTACGCCCTGTAGTTTGTTAGATCTGGTTGTGAAATACATTTTAAGAACATGGAAAATATACAGGGTGGTCCATTAAAAATAAAGGTAATGGACTATGTTAGACTTGCGTGAATCACCCTTTAAATTCATGTTTAAAAAGCGCTAATTTGAATTTAAGTTAACATTTACCAGCGTGTTTTTATAATTTTCTAAAATAAGGGCACAAACAATTTTATTTCAGAAACGGTTTCCACACTGTATAATTTTCCAATTGCACCCTGTAATATTTACAATAGACCTTATCATGGAGTTCGTTGAGACCAGATTGTTTAGAAATTTTTAAAAATATAAACATATATAGGGTGTTCCATTACAAATAAAACTTTTGCACTATGCTAGGCTTGTATGAGTCACCCTGTGCATTTAATTGTATGTTTAAAAACGCACATTTATGTAATATATAAGTCAACGGGAATCAAATTTGTATTAAATTCATTAAGTTCTCTATTTACTTCTCTTGTCCTTCTTTTTACTTGATTTATATTTATTAATGGATGATTTCCTGAAAGTCTATTTTATTTCTTTTTGACCTTTTTGTAATTGTATTTTGTGCCATATTGTGCAGTTTTTTATCATTCATTCTATCAATATGTCCATTCTTATGTGAAACCCATTGTAAATCTGTTGTGGCTAGTACGTTACTGCCCCAACGATAATCTTACTTTAGCTGTGAACGATATTGATCTAATTTTTTTTGCAGATGACATCATTGAAGAACTACATAATCAGAAATGGAAGTAAAACAACGTCTTATTATGCTAATTGCTCAAATTACATTTTATGACGTTACGTTTGTTGTATTGATGACACTAAAAACTCTTTAGTATTTAAGAGCGTAGGCGCAATTTAGTATTTAGCGCTTTATTTAAATGCATTCTTTTCGAATCCTGAGAAAATTAATAAGTATTTTTGAAACACTTAAACGCAGAATGAAATACAACATTATTAATTACCGAGGGTCGAAAGTCACTGAAAACATCTATGTTTATTTTAATAAGTTACAGGGGTGAGAAAAAAGAGAAAATTTAGTGTGATTTTTAATTTTAAATATCTCATTCGAAAGAAACTTTTTGCTTATTCTAAGGAACTTTCGGCCCTCGGTAATAATGTAATCTTTCATTCTAAGTTTAAATATTTCAAAAATATTTATTAGTTTTCTCAGGATTCGAAAAAAATAAATGCATTTAAAAAGCATTGGTCCAAAATTTTGCTCCTATGCTGTTAACACTAGCAATTGGACTTAGTTAAGTCCTAGGTGTTAACCCAACGTGACCGGAAGTCGATATTTGAACCATTCTTGTAACTTTGCATCGATTTAAATACCGATTTCACTTATTTTGAGTTTTTTGCCAAACTGCCGGTCAAACTTTTTAACCGGAAATGACATCAAAACCGGAACTACACATTCGAGATCGATTGATATAGATATAATATGTACTATTTCTGCGTCTATAACGTAGTACTTCCGGTTAAAACGTTTTAACCGGAAGTATACATTTCGCCTGATATTTTGTTGGGGTCGACCCAACTGGCTGGTATCTTTCGTAGAACATAGATGTAGTCCTTATTTTAAGTACGGTTCAGTATAATCCCTTAAACTGAAATCTTTTAAACATCGATCTCAATTCGCTTTAATTTTAATTTTTAATGCATTCAATATGTAATTTAAAAAAGGTTATTACACCTTTTTAAGCGGCTAGTTTTAATTGCCTACTATGTGTTCATCATGATAAATGATTAGAAATTTTTATCCGTTGGAAAAATTTCAATAAAAATAATTCTTTAATATGTACATTCACCTCCGACGCCCTTGAGGGGCATAAGGAGTTTCGTGAAAGAAGAAGAAATATGTATATTCATTTTACATTACAGCCAACCATTGGGATTTTTCCCTTTTATTAGTTTATCTTTTCTTTGGCTATGTAGAAAAACTGGTATGCCATCATCTTTTATGTTTTTCAAAGAAAGTTAGATGATATTCTATTTAAACAAATATTACATAATATGAAGCAATAAGAAGAAGACTTCTCTTCGATGACGAATTAGTTAAGCTCACTGAAAGCTATTGGACGATTTTAAGAATAACCATTTATTCAGACAGTACATATACAGTGAGTAAAGGTTGGAATAAATTCATTATTTCGTAAACCGGTGAGTTTAAGGAAAAATCCCGAAGCATGTTGATTTTTATTTTTAAATTATGATTTTTTTGGTATATATATCATACTAGTGACGTCATCCATCTGGGCGTGATGACGTAATCGATGATTATTTTAAATGAGTACATATACAGTTTTAAATGTACATATACAGTGAGTAAAGGTTGGAATAAATTCATTATTTCGTAAACCGGTGAGTTTAAGGAAAAATCCCGAAGCACGTCGATTTTTATTTTTAAATTATGATTTTTTGGTATATTATATATCATACTAGTGACGTCATCCATCTGGGCGTGATGACGTAATCGATGATTATTTTAAATGAGAATGGAGGTCGTGTGATAGCTCATTTGAAAGGTTATTCAATTCTCTATTCAGTAATATAAACACTAACATAATTATTTATACTGGGTGCTCTAAAAAAATATTTTTTATTCAATTAATGGAAACAAAAAGAAGAATGTATGTAATTTATTTAATTCGAAATACATTTTACTGTTGTCAGAAAACAAGAAAAAATGTTTATTCCACAAATAAATATTGATCTTCGCTTAAATTCAATATTAAAGCTGCCATCCGCCTTCCTCTTGACGGTTTAAACACTCAATTTAAGCGAAAAGCAATATTTATTTTGAAAATAAACATTTTTTTCTGTTTCTGACAGCAGTAAAATGTATTTTGAGTTAAATAAATTACATGCATTCTTCTTCTTCTTGTGTCGATTAATTTAATTCAAAAAAACTTTTTTGGACACCCTGTATAAATAATTATGCTAATGTGCATATTACTGGATAGAGAATTGAATTACCTTTCAAATGAGCTATCACACGACCCCTATTCTCATTTAAAAAAATCATCGATTACGTCCTCAAGCCCAGATGGATGACGTCACTAGTATGATATATATGCCATATAATATATATAATTTAAAAATAAAAATCGACCTGTTTCGGGATTTATTTCTAAAATTGAAATTTATGAAAAAATGAAT
The DNA here is from genome assembly GCF_917563875.1 of Diabrotica virgifera virgifera. Classification (NCBI taxonomy): domain Eukaryota; kingdom Metazoa; phylum Arthropoda; class Insecta; order Coleoptera; family Chrysomelidae; genus Diabrotica; species Diabrotica virgifera. The sequence continues at coordinate 25,074,693 of NC_065443.1, forward strand.
TTATTTCAACATTTACGTGCTCACTGTATATTTTACCCTTTAAATATTATAACGGTCTTTCATTTCCTTTTTGATTCTTCCAGTTTCTGATTTTCAATTTGTTCATCTCTTTTCCGCATAATATTTTCTCCATGTAGAGGTTTATAGTATTTTATTTGGCAATTTCTCTATTAGCTCCTCGCAATACCACCAAATTATCGTATTTTTCATAACTTTTGTATTCACTCCTAATGCCAAGAAGGCGTTTATTCGTATGATCGACTTCCTTGTTTGATTTTCTCCATCATACTCCTCCAAATATTTTTCTGAGTGCTTTTCTATATCCCATCATATTTTCTCATCTGCTTTTCCACTCATAGTCTGTTTCGCACGCTTACAGTAGTACTGGCACTGGTTGTAATGATAAAGTTCTTGCTTGTCTGGCAGATTTTATTTTTCATGAGTATTCTCAGGGAGAATACACATCAACTAACAGCAGCATTTCGTCTTCTTTACAAACGGAATAAGCCTTTTCTTGTCTAATGACTATCTTCTTCGTGTGATATATTTCGTGATTTGTTTTATTTATCTTAGTTCTTTTTCTTAATTTCACGCTTATTTCCGAGTATCTAGTAAGATTCGTTGCGAAATATTCAAATCTATCCACTCCTTAAAAATCAACTTGTCTCCTATTCTGTTATTTTCAAACATTTGCCTTCTCTCCGTTTTCTGTTTTTAATTAATTTATGTTTATACTTTTTTCTTTTATAAATTGTTTAATAACGTTTTCTAACATTTTTCCGCTTCTCTAGTCTTACGTCATCAGCAAAGGTTTATTGTCTTATTTTTTATTGTTGTATCTCGAAAATTATTCTTACTATTATAAAATGAAATTCCATTATAATATTCAAACATGGGTTAGTCCTCATCAGATACCTTTTAAAAAAATTAATGGTGGCAAACAAACTACGCTGTTTGTATTGTACCATTTGTCCTATGTTTTGACTGTGTTGTTTCCGTAGCATACGCGATTACTGTCGTATCATGCTATGCTACATATTTGTGTATTTAACTTTGTATCCTATAGAATAGACTATAGATGTCGGATTTAAATAGAATTTTAGCCACGATTTTATCCTGTGCCTTCGAGAACACATACTAAAAGATAAAATCAAGAAAAGTAAAATATGTGAAAACTGGGGTTTCCAAGGGAAATCTGCGTTAAAATTGAATTTTCTTTTGTAAAGAAAATATAATGTTCTGCGACGATTTTCTCCCTTATGCCGTTTTACGAATCGATAGTGATTCTATTTTTAAAATTTTTGGTCTAAGAGCTACTGGTGTCCTAAGGCTGTTAATTATGACCTAACAATGTTGGTGATATTCTTGTTCATGCCACTTGAAAGTTTGTTAGTTTACGCAATAAGGAATTTGCAAAAAAGGAATACCGCCAGGTCGTGAAAACGAAAATTTTTTTTTTTGGAAAAGTTGCAAAAAATTCTATTAAAAAAAACGAACCCGGTTCAACAATTTCCTTTCCTTTTCTTTTTACTTTCCTCATATCACATTCTCAGTACACAAAAAGGCATGAGGGATAAAATCGTGGTTGAATTTCGTAGTGAAATCCCGTTTACTCAGGTTTTACCGTTTTTTTTATTATTATTATTAATCATCAACGATTCTAACCAATTTCTATTTTTTCTGTTTTTCTTCGTTTTCTATCAGAAACCAATTATTTTAACCTCCTAATTTTAATATATCACTAGGAACTTCTCGGTTTCACAAAAGACATTTAGTTCCACTTATAGGCCAGGAACCGAAGCTTTTCACCTCGCAATTTTTACAGAATGGATCGATTTGCTTGAAAATTTGAGTGGTAATAAAAGTAGTGGATAGTCCAATGATCAAAATCTATATGATGCCTAAAGGCGCTTTTACCATGGGGGTAGTGTTGCCACCCCATCTCGGGGGTGGAAATTTTTTATTATATTTTGACAGCAAAAGTTGATAAAACCAGTCATTCTAAGCAAAAAATGCTCTATACTTATGATTCACTCAATTTTTGCCGTAGAAAAATTTTTTTCAAACCAAGTTCTTGGGAATTAAATAACCTACAGTTTTATATTGAAACATTTTTTCCTATCTCTGATGCTAATCTTTCTATTCTGAAAAAACTGGAATTTTTTACCAAACTACAAAAATTCGTTATTCGCTTTTATCTCCAGTTTTTTAAAAACTTATCATTCTAAACCAGTCAAACTTCTAAAATATATTAATAATACATAAATAAATAAGAATGAATAAGGCCAATGACTAAAAACACCGTTAACTTGCATTATTATGCTTCCAGTTGGATTTCTTCTTTTTTTTTTTCAAAAAAATATATTGATTTTTTAACCGTACCTTTTTTATTTCTTATCTTAGAAAGTTTGGTAAAACTAATTTGATTGGTTTTTACAAGATCTATAAGACTGTTAATATTAAATCTTTTTAAAATTATCAGTCGCAAAAAGAGGCGACTTTGAAAGGATTGGTAAAGGTGGTTTTTGCAGGTTATTAAAAGTTTTAATTGTTAATAGCTCACTCAATTTTTACCATAGAAAAATTTTTGTAAACCATATTCTTGGGAATTAAATAAGCTACAATTTCATGTTTAAACATTTTTTCATATCTCTGATGCTAATCTTGCTATTCTGAAGACCATTTTTTTCCAAACTACAAAAATTCGTCATTCACTTTTAACTCCAGTTTTTTAAAAACTAATCATACTAAGCCAACCAAACTTCTAGAACCTATTAATAATACATAAATGAAAAAGACCAAATAGGGTCAATGACTAATTTTAATTAGGGTGGTGATTAGGGGGTGGCTTGCGATCACTTTTTCGCTGAAAAAAATAGGGACTGTTATTCTTTTCATTATAAGTCACTTAATTTTTAAGCTAGAGACTTTTTTTATTTCTGGAGGTAGATATTTTTAAGTACTTTAAATTAGCTTGAAGTTATTCTCGAAAAATGCATAGTTTTCCCGACTTTTGACTTTGAAACTACAATATTTAGCATTTGACGAAGAAGAGCCATCATATAATAAAGTATAGCTCGATTACTATTGGCCTTAAAGAAAATTAAAAAAAAAAAACGGTTTTATTTATTTTTTCAAAGGGTACATTTTTGTTAAGTAAAGTTGTTTTAATAAAACGAAACCTTTTGGAGTTATTAGCAGAAAACTTTTAAAAACATTGATTTTTTCGATATAAAACTAATACTTTCGATAGCGAATAAATCGAAAACTATCAATTTTACCAAAAAAATGTATAGAACGTTTTTTACTTAGAATAAACGTTTTTACCAACTTTTGCGATTAAAATATAAGAACAAATTTCCACCCCCGAGATGGGGTGGCAACCACCCCCATGGTAAAAGCGCCTTTCGGCATGATATAGATTTTGATCCTTGGACTATCCACTACTTATTCTCAAATTTTGAAGCAAATCGATCCATTCTGTAAAAATTGCGAGGTTTTGTCCTATTTTAAGCTTCATTACCTGGACTATTAAACAACAAGTAAATACTAATTGCTGATGTATGTTTGGGAGTTCCATATTTTTTATTATAGCATACAGCAGGGGTGGGCAAATACTTTTAAGCACGGGCCAAAATAACATTTTCAAAATTTCTCCTGGGCCGGAAGACTATGACGTGAACTAACGCTGTGCACCCGCCAATCTCTTTAGCGGAGATTTTTCCCCGTACTGCCCTGTAAAGAAATGTTTTGACACAAATGCTATAACTTAAGATCGATTCATATTATACGTTTTCGGCACGTAGCGTAGCGTTTCCGAAAAATATAAAAACCTGTTTTAACAAAGAAGTGTATGATACGATACGCTCCGTATAGTATGAATGGTTCATATTTAAAACCATAAAAACAATATTTTTCGGAAACGCTACGCTACGTGCCGAAAACGTATAATATGAATCGACCTTAAGTGTCATTTTAGATCATTTAAGAAAGACATTTGATGAAGAAGAATTTTTCAACGGGCCGGATAAAGTAAGCAAAGCCCTTTTGCCCACCCCTGGCATACAGGGTGAATCACCATTGACGCCATTGTATGTTACAGCTAAACAGTAAAAATCATGTTTATTCATGCGCGTTAATAAAGAGTAAGTACATTCTAAAATTACTTTGAAATATCCAGAGTGGCTCAAAAAAGCATGACGTTTTTCAAACTTGTTTTTCTTGCGGAACGCCCTATATTTTACTGAATTTTTCGATTGCGCATTAAAAATTAGACGAACTTGTACATTATCCTTAAAATTTGAGATATTTTGATTTTTTTTAATGCAAGGCCTAAAGAAACTAGAAATCAATAAATTGGACAACAATTTGAGCTATGAGCATTAAATCAGCAAAGGAAAATATGCATTCAAACGCGAATATCATGCCCATAATAATTGGACAGTCAATATTTTTTTACTTCCCTCCCGGAGTAAATTTGGACTATTTTCAAAAATTATAAACGTCTACTAGACTTTTAACTGTCTTCGTTAATGTTTTGTATTTTGAGAAGGCTTTCTGAGGTGGAAATCGAAAAAATAAAGCAGAATTGTGGATTCGTAGTTAAAAACAGTACATTGTTTTAACCGTTTAGCCATAATAGCAAATCACATCAACGGTGACTCACCCTATAATATTAAGATACACAAAAAAGGAAATTTAACATAATTGGCAATAGAATTGATGATCTTGTGTGAAATCAGCCATTAAGCTCATTAATGAAATTGAATTGCAGGGTTTAGAACAGGATGAGTTTATTTGCCAGGACCGGATTAAGCAATTATTCCATATGACGCGCTCTGCAGTACACAGTCTTTTTAGTATAGTTCTGAATGGCATTTAATTCTAATTAACATTTATAAAAGGAAGAAAACTGTAGAATGATATCAAAGACTATAATATATTCCAAACTGTGCTCATTGTTTAGTTTCTTGCAGCTTCAAAATTAAATCAACAAAACGGCTATTGCTATATATGTACTGCATCTCTGTGTGGTCCGGTATTAGGTTATTTTTTTTATTTTCAACTGCAGAATATCTACAAGCGTAAGTTTGGTAGAACAGATATTACCACTAATTGAAGTAAAATCGTCTATATTGGGCAGAACATGTACCATGGCTCCGGAATAGAACATGACAAAAAAAATTCTACTAAAACGCTAATAATGTAAGCGGTGAAAAAGAGAAGGCAGGTTAAATCGAAGCTGAGGTGGATAGACGGGGTAATATAAAATGCTGAGAAGATCGGTATTACCAACTGAAAAATCCAAACAGAGACAAAGTATAATCGCGAAGAAAGCTTGAGAAGGTCGATGCCATTTAAGGGCTGTAGCACCCTTATAATTATTATTCTCTCACTGGCTTTTCATGCTGTTACTACTGCTGCAACTCAGCGACTCTACAGCCAACGATGGAGCCTAATCTACCTCCCAGACAGTCAATTCTCAGCTAGTTATTCGTCATCACCTAGTCTCTTCATCTTCAGATCTGCTTCAACCGATCCAGTGAGTTGACGTTTCGCGGTATTTTCATCTGGCTGCCTTTACCTCCGTGCTATGCTGTTCCTCTGCTATTCGCATTTTCCTCAATATGATTAACAATTTCACTGGCCTCTTCTGACATTTTAAAAGTCAGTCCCTTTTTTCAAAGTTTTGCCGCGGTGAGATATTTGTAAATTTCTACGAGCGTAGTACTTAAACATTCGTATATATTTTTCTTTAAGCCATATACTAAGCAGGCTTTTTTTCTAAGCACATTTTTCTGTAAATTTAGCTGCCTAGGGCCGACCAAAATTAAATTAAATTATGTATTCACAAAGGAAAAATGGGCCGATGAAGTGAAGTGGGTGTAAAAATGGTATTGGATGAAAAGTATTCATGAACGTTTTCACATGATGAAAAGCATTTATTCACTTTTTAGAGATAAGATCTTTTATTTCAAATCATCAAATTAGTTTAGTTGGTTTTATTATAAACCATAGACAGACAGATTCAACCCAATAAACCAGCTAGATAGGAAAAAGGGAACTTAATTCAGATAAGTTATTGTTTGTCTTTTATGTAATTTGGGTTTATCTTTTTTGTCTTTTGGTTGGTGTTTCGTTGGAAGTCCCACCAAGGCAAGTCCCCCCATTCAAATGTCTAGATCAGCAACTGGTTCATCATAGAACTATTTAGTGTTATTGTAAATAAAAGCAAACAACGTTATCTATGTGTTTGTTATTATTTACTTTGTATAAAAATGTATTGGTCTACAAATGGATTATTTTGAAACAATCGAGATAGCGAGATAGTAATATCAATATTAACGGTGCGAATGTATTATAGACAAATGTTTACTATATTATTTGCAATTTCTATTATAAATTTCATAACATAACAACATTCCTTAATATTATCTATTGGAAGAAAGAACCATTAAAATGGAATGATACTGAAAAGGTTAATTTATTTTCATATTACGGTACACATTAAGAACTTATGAAGTTTTAGAGGGACGAAATCATAGAAAAAATCAGTTTGGATTCAGAGCTGGCATGGGAACGAGAGAAGCCCTCTTCATTTTATTAGTTCTGGCCCAAATTTATATGTTTCATAGACTTCGAAACAGCATTTATTGCTAGATTACAACACGACCTACTAGTCCATGTGGTGAGATCGCTCCCGTCTGAAAAAAATTCTGATTCGGTTTCTTTGTATATTCCTATTCAAAAATGTCCCCTTTTAAACAAATCTGAAGGGTGCCGGGCGGAATTTTTGGGCCGAAATTATTTAAACAATTTTTTTAAACAAATACAGAAGGTCACGTTTTTTTGCTCGGAAATTTATATTTTCATTCTAAACAAGAAAGGTATCTTGTAATTTTTCTCAAAAATTGATAGTTTTCAGAAAAATGTCGAGAAACTTTTTTTATTTAGAATGTCCCAAAGAATCTACAAAAAATATTTTTCGGAGGAAAATAGGAGATTTTTGGAATAGAGCGCGCCGCACCCGCAAAAAATTGGATGGACATGCATATTTAACAATTAAAAATTAACGATTTAAATTAAGGTTAGACGCGATCACTCTTCAGAATCTTGAAGCTGAATGTTTAAACTTCAATTTAAGTATATGGCAACCTCAAAAATACTACATAATTTAAATTATGAGTTTTTACGCCTCGAAAATGCGTATTTTTGCATTTTTCAGATTTTAAATCGCTTATAACTCAAAAACTATCAATATTTGAGAAAATTTATAAGATACCTTTCTTGTTTAGAATGACCCACGAAACTTAAAAATATATGTTCCAGAGCAAAAAACGTGATCTTTTGTATTTGTTTAAAAAAATTGTTTAAACAATTTCTGCCCAAAAATTCCGCCCGGCACCCTTCATATTTGTTTAAAGGAGACATTTTTGAATAGGAATCCACAAAGAAACCGAATCAGAAATTTTTCCAGACGTTAGCGGTCTCACCACATGGACTATACTGTGAGAACGTTTGTAAGAAGTTTGTTTAGATGGGAAGGACATCAAAGTGCTAAAAACTTGCGACTGGAACCAAAAGACCAGCTTAAATCGAAGGTTCCACGCCCGCAAAAGTAGAAATTAAGAGAGAAGTTACCCAAGGATGTGTTTTGTCACCCCTGATATTTAATCTTGATTCTGAGTTCCTATTTAAAGAGACACTGGAGGACTCCAATGATGGGAGTTAAAAAGAAGGGCGTAAATATCAATAGCATCAGATACGCTGATGATAAGGTGTTGATTGCGGATTATAACTTGGATCTACAATGACTCATCGACAGTACCAACTCGGTCTGTGAGCAATTTGGTATGAAAATAAAAGCTTCTTTTAAATGAGATATTTGAAATTAAAAATCACACTAAATTTTCTGTTAGTAATGTAACTTATGAAAATAAAAAGTTTTCAGGGACTTTCGACCCTCGGTAATAACGTAATATTTCATTCTGCGTTAAAATTTTTCAAAAATACTTATTAGTTTTCTCAGGATTCGAAAAAAATTAATCCCATTTAAATAGCATTGAAGCCGAAAGTTCGTACCCATCCCCTTAAATCATCAACCGTAAATAAATTGGAGGTCTTTATTTATCTATTTCATATTATTGATCTTGTACAGTGGAACCCCGTTAACTCGGATTAATTGGGACCGCGGCCGATCCGGGTTATCGAAAATCCGGGTTAGCCGGAGAAAATGGTAAAAATTAATAAAATATGGTATGCTTACAGATAAACTCCGTTATAATTGTCACACAGACACTGGTAAACCACGTTCGCATTCCACACAAAACCACACATACAAAGCGTCGTCAAAAGTCTCATTCTTAGCTTTATTAGCTTTGCACCGATTAAACTGTCTTTTGTTATCATTTTGAAAAAAAAAATTCTTCGATTTTAGTTCTATTTTTCTTCCAATCCGATACTGTAGATGTACCGACACCATAATATAATGCTGCAAGATTCACCTTTATCAATTCTACTTAATGCTTCTAGTTTCTTTTCCATTGTCACTACAACATTTTTACGTTTTGTTGCCCTTATAGACAAAAGACACACAAACACAAAATCTGAATAAATTTACGAACGATTACAAAACGGAAGCGAACAATAATACGACTTTACTACACATAATACCGTCTCTGATGTTATGTTATTTAATAAAAGTGATGACTAAGACCATTGTTAAAAAAAGAATTTTAATAGTCTTTTCTAAACAATGCTAACACAGACAGTTTCAAAAAAATAAAGGATAATACAGGTGCATGTTGTTTTCGACAATGAATCTGGTGTACCATGAGTCATTTTTACTATGTTATATGTAGTTCAATCCGGTTCCATTATCTCTCAAATATTATATTACATAGAGTTTGTACAAAACCTCGTGAACCTTGAAAATGCGTATGTATAAACGAAATAAAATGAAGCCAAAAACATACGACTATTTTATTTGCTGCGAATTGCGCGACAGGGTCCCATCTGCACCCTGATTGCCCTGATATTTTCAGTAATGTCGGATTCATCAATCGTTTCGTTCGTATATTGACGTCACCAAATGAATGAATTAGGTTTACGAGATTTTGTAACAGCAATACATTTTTATTGTTGAAATGTTTGTCTGATAAAAATCGGTCCGGGTTAGCCGGAGTTCCGGGTTATCGGGGGCCGACTTATCGGGGTTCCACTGTATTAAGAAATTCATGATTTCGCACGTTGGTTCTCACATATGAACATTTCACATTTTTGTTTTAAATCTTTATTTATGATATGATTTATATTTTGTACATATTAGCTATGTATTTACTGAATGAGAATAATTTCGTTAAATAATTACACAAGACTAAGTTATTTCTACTTACAAAAATTGAAGGTATTCCCGAAATTTGAAGAAAAACTAAAAATATCTCAGAAAGTAATAAGTTATTGTATAGGAAATAATTGCAAGTTCTGCACGTGTCTTTGTTCAAGGTCCACGATTCAACACCATAAAAAAGGACAGAGAAGACGTAGCATCGCAGCATTCTTACTTTTATACCAAGACAGAGCTTGGGGTTCTTGAAGAAGGCCCCCATCTGGTGGAGGGTAACCTTCCGATGCGCACTCTTATCTCTTTGTTGTTGGTCCATTCTCCCATTATTATGGTGCCGAGCTAGTTGTAGTGGGTCACTCTTATAGACGGAGAGGCAGCGGTGTAAATCTCTGAATTTATTAAAGCTAGATTTTTCACAGTTGATTACTGTGATTGTGTAGAGAAACATACTGCGGTCGGTCAAGCGAAACGTAGAAAAGGGGTTGCTGAAAGGGTATCAAAGTTGCTTTCCTACGAAGGTAATTAAATCCATTTACTAAGGCTGAAAATCAGTACACACATTCTAAATTGAAAATAAATAAAAGTTATTATAGTCGGTCATCTGTATGACGGGACAGAGCCGGTCGGTCGGCCCCAATGAATGTACAGGGGTTTCACTATATTTCGACCCCCTTATGAACTGCTTTATTTACAGAATTAGAAAATAATGTAAAATACAAAAGTTATTTGATTTTTTAATTATGATTTTTTGACATATATATCGTACTAGTGACGTCATCCATCTGGGCATGATGACGTAATCGCCTATTTTTTAAATGAGAATATGGGTCGTGTGCTAGCTCATTTGAAAGGTTATTAAATTCTCTATACAGTACTATAAACATTAAGATCATTATTTATACAGGGTGTCAAATTTTTTTTTAATTATTAATTAAACAATTAATTTATTTAAAAAAAATTTTTGGACACCCTGTATAATTAATCATGTTAATGTTTATATTACTGAATGGGGAATTGAATAACGTTTCAAATGAGCTAGCACTCGACCCCTATTCCTATTTAAAAAAATAGTCGATTACGTCATCACGCCCAGATGGATGACGTCACTAGTACGATATATATGTCAAAAAATCATAATTAAAAATCGAATAACTTTTGTATTTTACATTTTTTTCTAATTCTGTAAATAAAGCAGTTTACAAGGGGGTCAAAATATAGTGAATAACCCAGAACATTCACTGGGGCGGACCGACCGGCTCTGTCCCGTCATACAGCTGACCGACTATAATAACTTTTATTTATATTCAATTTAGAATGTGTGTACTGATTTTCAGCCTTAGTAAATGGATTTAATTACCTTCGTAGGAAAGCAACTTTGATACCCTCTCAGTAACCCCTGTTCTACGTTTCGCTTGACCGACCGCAGTATGTTTCTCTACACAATCACAGTAATCAACTGTGAAAAATCTAGCTTTAGTAAATTCAAAGAGATTTTTCAGCGCTGCCTCTTGGACTATTAGTACTGGGGTAAGGTTGACGTAAAGTTGACCTATTATTTTTTTCTTGCTAATTTTTAACCTTCATATTGAGTCCATATTGTTGGATATAATGCGCGATTTTGTTCTTAAGGGACTTGTAGGTCTTCTACATTGTCCGAAAATACTATGGTATCATCTGCATATATGTTGTTTCGCCGATACCCGTTCAGTAGTTTCTCCTTAACTTTCGTGCAAGGCTTCTCTAAATATTCTTTCAGATTAGAGGAGACACAGTAAGTCCTTGCCTTACCACGCAAGATTTTCACGTATTGGGTCTGTTCACCATCAATTCCGAGATTTGCGATCTGATTCCAGTAAAGTGTTCTAACTATTTTCACATCTTGGTTAATTCCTGTTTCTTTTAGTATTTCCGTCACCTTGGCGTGTTGTAGCCTGGTTGCCCGTCCATCAACTCGAACCGGTTGTGGAAAATTTGACTTTCACACAGATTGTAAATAAACTTGCTAATTCAGCAATTCTGTTGATTTCTCCAGAGTTGTATATGATGTTGAGTATCTTTGAGATTATTGCTACTGGCTCGTTGTCGATTAGTTTGAGTACATAGTGCTGTTTATATTTTATCGGAGCCTGCAGCTTCTACTTTAACTGTTTTATTGCAGAATAAACTTCATGCTGCAATATTCTTGGACCATCATTCACCTCCTCATAAATTCAAAGGTGTTAGCTTTTTGGTCTTCAGTTTCTCTAGGTATTCGTTCCACGTTCTTATTTTATTCTAACCAATATTATGTTTCCGTCAAAAAGACTTCCTTTCTGTCTCCGTCTTTTCCTAAATTGCACTGAATATTTGAGAAAGTTGTCTCTTTCATGTTCACGTATTTATCTGATCTAGCAGTACGTTCAGGACAAGAATGGACCGAATCATTACTGAATAACCTTATCGAAATTTTCTGTACATTCAACCACTACTATACAGGGGATCTCGAAAAGATTGGTCATAAATTATACCACACATTCTGGGGTCAAAAATAGGTTGATTGAACCTCACTTACCTATATACAATAGTGCACACAAAAAAGTTACAGCCCTTTGAAGTTACAAAATGAAAATCAATTTTTTTCACATGTTTGTTTTCACAAAAGTTTGGAGGGTTTAAGGGATCAAAACCCCCATAAAATTATTATGGGGTGGACAAATATCACTATAATTTTGTTTTAAGATGATCCTGCCATAAGAATGATACATGTCCATTTTCAATAAAAAATCTTTTAACCGTTTTCGATATATTGAAAAAAATCGATTTTCATTTTGTAACTTAAAAGGGCTGTAACTTTTTTTATGAGCACATTTGTACTAAGGTAAGTTAGGTTTAATCGAACTATTTTTGACTGCAGAATGTGTGGTATAATTTATGACCAATCTTTTCGGGACACCCTGTATATATGGAAATAATTGTAGCCACTACATTCAGCTTTCATTTTCGTACAAATGTCCATTATGAATATGTACTATTATTGGATGCATTTTCAATGCATATATGTATTTATACTTATGAAAATAATCAAATGCAAATACTTTTTGATATAATACGCGTACGGAGTAAACAATGTGTTTCCATTAATAAACAATCCCGGTATATATCTGAATTTCCAATGAGTCATTAATTTATGATAATTAGTAAAAATTATTAAAGCGATAAAAATGTGTAAGCTATTATTATAGTACGTTAAAACCGATTAAAATACGTCACTAAAATGCGACTGTGGTAAATAGCTTTTGTTTTGACTGAACGCTTTTTATTTTTGTCATCGTTTGAGTGAATAAAGGTGGGCTTTGAAAAAACAAGCAGTAATAAATAACGGTTACATCACCGCAGTTAGAATTTTTCAAATATTTTTAATTTTTTGCAAGATTACGCAATGTAGTTGCAATTATATGATTAAAGGTGTGTCTATCGTTATCTAAATAATACCTATATAGAATCGATATTACTTGACAAAGTATACGCATGATTATTATCTTTTATATTTTGAATGCTTTCTTACTGAAGAAAAACACGGTGTATCAAAACACGAAATTTTTACGATTGGATACTAGATAATGGTGGTATTTAGTGAAAAATCACTTCTTAAAGTATTGTAGGTATACGAATTTCATGGTATTAGAAACTTATTTAAAAATGGGAGATATGCCTATTTTATGCTGGAATTTACTTGAATGTAGTCTTAAAGCTTAGTCCAAGAGAAACAAATCTCGATATGTAATAATTGAGAAACGATAAGCAAAGTAATTTACTGAAGACAAAGTAAAAAAATTGATACTGCTGATTGGAAAGGAGCTGAAAACAAAAGCGATAAAAAATCTCTGCTAGTAATTTTTTAGCAGCTTGTAGGCATTTTTGTTCTATAAATATACAGGAAAAACACAGGTCTAGATTTGCTAAACGTGCATTTCAAAGATCTCGTGGAGAAGAATAAAAGAAACGAAAAAATGTCAAATCTTAGCTAATTAAATAATGAAATGTGGCAAAAACTACTTACGATATAAAAACTTATTAGTTAAATTTTAGATCCAATTAGCTTATATGATATTTGGTTTATAATAGAGCCCAATTTCAGAAATTGACTTTGGTAAGTTAGTTTTATTAGAAGAATGGGAGATTACATTTAAAAATATCTTGAGTAAGTTTTATAAGCTAAAAGTTTTGCATATAATTTGCGATATTCAATAATATGCAATTATGGATCTTTAAACTCGAAATTAATTAATTTTCTTTATATTCATATCAACATTTTCACTCGATTGTAACTCAAGTCATAACAATAGTTTGTTAACATTTAGCTCCAACATATATTTTAACAGATCGAAACAGATCACCTCTAAAGGTATGTATGCATATGCGTTCCGCTCATCGTGTGCGCCGCTCGCGCGCTGCATGTTACATTAGTACGTGTTTTTAAGAGGCGCACAACCAGAGCGCCTCTTGGAAACACGTACCAATCTAACGAACACGTTGTGTGCGAGCGGCGCGCACACCGAACGGAGAGCATATGTATACGTAGCTGAAGAAAACCCGCGTAAAACTCTTCTGACAATGAGTAAATATCTTAATCAAAAACTAAATCAAACTAATCAAGATATAATGAAAACTTTTTGTTTAACGATTATTTTCTATTTTGTTCAACTCTAAGACAATTTTACTGTATTTCCATTGTTTCTAGGTGTTATGATGATTGTTCGATTATTATAAGAATATATAAAATTATTCCTTACGGTTGGTATGTGACAATGATCCAAGTCATTGTCTTTTATATAACTATCATCGTTTGATTACAAAATATGTTTTTCTTTTACAACTACAGTAAAATGTAATGTTGATGTTTCAACCTCCACACTCTTATACCGGGTTGACTTTTTATCGTACTATAATGTGGACTGCTAAATTAAAAGCAACCAGAACTAGGGCTCCAGCAACTATTATTTATCCATGGTTTTACTAATCTCATAGTTAAATCAACTAATCAATCCAACCTGGGAACTTGTGTCTTTTTTAAATACTTTCACTAAATTTTTCCACTATTACTAACAAATCACTCGTATATTTTAATCACACTTACATTGTAACAAAAGCTCGTTACAATGTTTTGCACTGCACTGTGTCTGTTCCAGCTTGCGTGGATTCTGTACTTCGCAAAAGACAGAGTCCTTAAAGCCGGATTTATGTTACAACGGGGACGTGGACGGGAGGGAGCACGTTGAAGGATTGTCCGATATGAAAAACATTGGCCAGTTTATATTACAGCGGGACGGAGCGACACTGGGAAGTGTCGAGGACGTGTGATTTCTATTGTTCTGCGCGCCGTGCCGTCCACGGCCCGGTGTAACATAAATCAGCCTTTACTCCGACACGGCGCGGCGCGTTCCATGACCGTGATTGTTATGAACACATGGTTTAAACTATCAGCTCGCAGATTATACACGTGAAAAGCGCCACCAAACCATAAAGAAAATTGCATCAGAAATCAGATAAACTACATAATGATATACCGAAATAGCATTGCAAGTACAAAAACCTTTCCCGGTCTAGATGTTTCCACCACCACACCTTACTTGCAGCCAAATTTAAAAATTAACTAAAAAAATCACAACGCAAAAAAAGAACCAAAACAAGACACAGACTTACTGCAGAAAGAAGAAACAAAGCAAAATCTAACACGTCACGTTAATAAAAAAATGTCGACAACCTGACTAGAAATACGGAAAGTGGAGAGAAGATCCTGAAACGTTGTGCTCTGAATTAAAAACAATAATTAAACACATTGAAGACAATCTAGAAAGAAATGAAGACAATCTAGAAAGAAATTGAGATTCGTCGAGGCGTGCGTCAGGGTTGTGTGCTTTCTCCACTACTATTCAATATGTTACCGAAACAATATGCCAGGAAGCGCTCCGAGAGCAAAACATTGGTATGAACATTAACGACACATTAACAATATACGATAATGTATTAACATTACCAATATACGATACGCTGATGACACGCTAATAGTAACAGATAAACTAGCAAATTTACAGTATTTGATGGAAAACGTAAACACTCGTACCAATAAGTATGGTCTAAAACGCAACATCAAAAAGACTAAATTCATGATTGTAACAAAGAAGCTATACACCAATGTGAATTTAACCATAAATAATCAGCCAGTTGAAAGAGTTACGTCCTACAAATATTTAGGGGTTTGGTTCACTGATACTAATGACCAGACAAGAGAAATTAAGAGGCGAATAGAGATAGCGAGACAATCATTTGTCAAAATGAAAAAGTTCCTATGCAGCCGGGACATAAATATAAACTTAAGAACGAGAGTGTTAAGGTGCTATGTTTTCTCCGTTCTGCTGTACGACATGGAAGCTTGGACACTGAAAAAGATAAACATCAAAAACATCGAGGCATTCGAGATGTGGTGCTACAGGAGAATGTGGAAAATACCATGGACAGAGAGAGTAACAAATCAAGATGTTTTGCTGAAGATGGGGAAGGAATGCGAAGTCATAAAAACCATACAAACGAAAAAACTGGAATATCTAGGCCACATGAGAGGAGAAAAGTACTCTCTGCTAAGACTCATAATCCAAGGAAAAATATCGGGGGAAAGAGAAATGTGGGACGTAGGAGGATTTCCTGGTTGCGAAATTTAAGTGAGGGGTATGGGTGACACAAACCAAGAGGCGAAAAAACCATAGATGATTGATGATATTAGAGATGAGTTACGCAGACCTCCCTCAGAGACGACACCTAAAGAAGAACACTGGACGCCACAAAAATCTGTGGTTTGGAATCTCAGTAACATCTTTCTCATCTTTCCTCGCTCTGGTGCAAATACTTGTTCTTTGTTTACAACCGTTCTCGTTCTTCATCGCCGCTCAATTCTTTTATTTCGATGTATCTCCGATTTTTTTCTTAATCCTCTTCGTTCTTCAGAACATTCACGGACACAAAACATTTTTGTATCAGTTCAAACTCGCAGATACCAAATATTTCACCAGTGGTTCACTTATCTTAAAACAGCAGTGTCTTTTTTTCTGAACTATCTGAATAAGTTCCCCCGTTTCCTGTTACATAAACACTAAATTTTGTTACTCGTTCGTCATTGCAGTTCAATTTTTCTATTTTATCTCCGAATATTTCTTAATTCACTCCGTTCTTCGTAACATTCACGGCCACAAACCATTTTTAGATCAGTTCAAACTCAACGATAACGAATATTTCACGAGTAGTAAAATATTACTTTTTGTCAGATATTGGTTTTTAAGATTGAGGGCAGCAAATATTTGCCTTAGTAGTTCTTTAAGTACCAAACCATTTTTAAATAGTCGGTCAATTATTTGCTTTCTGTCTTATCATCTTAACTTCGTTTCCTATCCATTAATCTATCGCCTTGCCTGGAGTCTGCTGATTCCGAGCAATGTCCACATAGATCAGCGATAAGAATTCTTCATTTGGGATGTTTTCATGAGTCGTTTTTAGCCTCATACTCTTTTAGCTTTCTCTTCAAATAAACTTGTTAATTTTTCGTTCTTACTCAGTCGCGGTGCTAGGGTATAAGGTGTCCGCCTGCAAAACTAGCATAGGCGCCCTCCGGTTCTTTTAAATTATTAATTTTTCATTCTTTTATCTGAACTACATCATCGGTGTATGTAGTTCACGGTCATGTTTTACGTTCTTTGTCTATCTTTCATTCTCCTAAATATTCCTGCTCGTAATGCAAACGAACATTTTCCCGTTACCTTTTTCCACATTTACTAAACGTGTTTTTTAAAAGTAATTTTATTGGTTTATTGAACTTTTCGGTGAATTGTAATCATTCTAATGACCTGGTTTCCTTAACTTAATCATAGGCTAGTTTGGTCAAACCAAAGTTCTGCTTTAGTTAAGCTTGAATTACGATTCTTCGAATTCTAATATAAATTTACAGTAATCTTTTTGAATTCCCCCCGTACTGTACTAAATTAGAATAAATGATGGTATTATTGTTGATATTTCCCAAATCACGTAATCAATTAAGTTAATAAAAACATTGTCTGTGGTTAACATTCCAATAAAAGCAGCATATATAGTAAATATTTTATTTTTTAGATTTTATGTCAATAACACTTTCTAACACAAAATAGTATGTAATAACTTTCATGGTAGATTTGATGTGTTGACGGCTTATCGATATATTTATGAGAGTGCAAATGTAAGGACCTATTTCAATTTCAATTTTCTCTCAATGAAACATTAATATACATTTAGAACTTAGCATGTAAGAGTCACCAATTATAACCGAAGTAAAACCAATACTGATTTGGCAAATTATAAACCTTTCCAAGGAATAAACGCACCAGCCACTGACAAAAATGTTCAATTAATTTATTGCAACACTGATTTAGAACTATCAAAAATTATGTGTCACAAAAGTTTAAGGCAGTGATCTACAAAAATCACCGTACCCCGCCAATAACGTTACGCCATGTATGTATGCTTTATACAGTGCGTCCATAAAGTAACGCATAAATTCGTTATTTCGTAAACCGGCGACTTTAAGGAAAAATCCCGAAACTGGTCGATTTTTATTTTTAAATTACGATTTTTTGGCATATATGTCATCCTCGTGACGTCATCCATCTGGGCGTGATGACGTAATCGATGATTTTTTAAATGGAAACAGGGGTCATGTAATAGCTCATTTGAAAGGGTATTTAATTCTCTATCCAATAATATAAGCATTAACATAATTATTTATACATGGTGTTCAAAAAACATTTTTTTAATTAAAATAAGTGAGACAAAAAGAAGAATATATGTAATTTATTTTAAATCAAAATGCATTTTACTACTGTCAGTAAAGAGAAAAAAATTTTATTTGACAAATAAACATTGATTTTCGTTTAAACGAAATTTTCAAACTGCCAAGAGACAGGTGGGTGGCAGCTTTAACATTGAATTTAAGCGAAAAACAATATTTACTTGTCAAATAAAACATTTTTTTCCTGTTTTCTGACAACAGTAAAACGTATTTTGAATGAAATAAATTACATACATTCTTCTTTTTGTCTCAATTATTTTAAAGAAAAAAATGTTTTTTTGAGCACCTTGTATAAATAAATATGTTAATGTTTATATTAGTGAATAGAGAATTGAATACCCTTTCAAATGAGCATCACATGACCCCTATTCTCATTTAAAAAAATCATCGATTACGTCATCATGCCCAGATGGATGACGTCACTAGTATGGTATATATGCCAAAAAATCGGAATTTAAAAATAAAAATCGACCGGTTTCGGGATCTTTCCTTAATATCGCCGGTTTACGAAATTATGAATTTATGCGTTACTTTATGGACGCACTGTATACATAATAGCGGTCTAACTGCGTTTAACTACTGTACAAGCATACAGATGCGATTTACGACGTAACGCTAGACGCGGGGTATTTCACAACTTTCTTTAAATGTAATGTTGATTTTGTAATTATCCATTTTGAAACGGATATATAGATTTATACATCCCCTTACTAAAGACACGAACCTTGGGTTTGTACCTTTTTTTACACAAATGCTCTTTATATTCAAAGCAGTGTATTGGTAATTTCAGGTTTGGCAACATCCTAACATAACAGCTCTCGTAAAAATTGTGATTTTAGGTTATGATTTTTCTAATTATTAATTAAGCCAATATTTCGTGATGTATATCAAATATTGAGCACATTTTGATTAATTCAAATTTAAACATACAAAGGAAATCCCCCCAACAAGGTCTAAAATTAATGAAAAAAAAAATGGTGAAAAAAAATATATTAACTGACATGATTTTTAAACCACAGATAGACAAATTTGTCGCTAGTTAGGAACATAAGTTATTATATTTATGTCTTTTATGTAGGTTTGGGTTTATCTATTTTATGTCTTTTGGTAGTGTTTCATTGCAAATTCCCCTCCCCCAAAGATCCGCCACTGCAGACCACACTCATAATATGAAAATTATAAGGCCAATCCTATTGCTTCCATCATGTACCAAATCATTACAATCACATGGATATAATGTATCGATTTAACAATATTTTACCCCATTTACCCTTCTACCAAAATTATTAACGCTCGACTGGTCACCGCTTTAATTATTAGGAAAAAAAATACATATTCTAGTTGATAATGTAAAGCGTTTTATAAAGGGCAACATAAACCGTGTCGATCATACCCAATCGGTATTTATTGGGATTAGTTTTTTATGGACATTTAATTTTTTTAATTTATATAAATTTAGCGATCAAAACAATGGTGAAAGCTGTGATAAATTTCATACATTGTGAGAAGAATGATCAAATTTGTGATTTCTTTTTGATTTGTGAACCATCTGAAATGATACGAACACTAAAATAACATTTTGAGTGATTGTCAGACGAAACAACTACACTGCCGAGCATAAAATTAAGGTAATTTGAAAAATTATTTTAGAAATTTTTATTCGTTTCACATTTCTTTGGGTTGTTTCACTAACTGATTAGATACAAAAATTTCATAAGCCTTTGACAAACAAAAACCCTCAACATTATAATATTATATGTATTACCATCATATTTTGTTTCCATGACTTATCTGTTGATTTCTAATTGTTTGTGTAGTGTTGTCATTGTCAGTTTATTGCGATAACCATAAATTGTGTTATTCTTCTTCTTCCTTTATATAAGCAATTTTGCTTGTTCATTAGCGTGTTGTTGCCTCTATGGACGATCTCTTGCGCGGTCGGTTGATACTTCTTCTACCACGTGATAATTTTTCCTTGCTATTTCACCATCTTGTGTCCGTCGCTCTACTGGTATTGTTTAATTTATTTTTGTTTCATTATTTTTTTTCTATTTAGTGTTTACTCGTTTACACCCAGTACATTACATTTTGTTGTGATTTCGTCACCCCTTTACGGTCTCAGCTTATTTCCTCTAATTCTTCTCGAGTATTCTCATTTCATAAATATTTTCAACATTCCCTGTATTTTAGCTGTTTCGGGTCTTTTTTCGGACGCATACGTCATTATTGGTCTTATCGATTATTGATTTTATCCACAGCTAATGTGTTGGTTATATTACATATTGTTTAAGACAACTTGCTATCTATTTGCTCTTTGCACTCGATATCTTGCTTCTTTTCCAACGTCTCCATATCTGGACAGTAGTATCCCTAGGTATTTTATTCAATTACTTGTTCAATGCCAATTCCATCGACTTTCTAAGTTTGGCATCCCAGTGGTTCTTTACCGATTACTATTGTTAAAGTTTTCAGAGTTGAAATTGTCATGTCAAATGAGCGAAATACTCGCCACTGAACTCCTTAAAATTTCTTTTTTTTTTTTCAATGAGCATACCAAAAAAAATTACAATTTACTTCATACGGAGTAATCCTAATTTTATTCTCCGCAGTGTATCTGTGGACGTGAAAAACGCATAAAATCTTCAATCCCAATTATTTCCCCAGAAAATTTTAAAAGAGAAACAGAACGGTATCGGTTTCTGAATAATATTTTTGTGTTTTCTTTTGGATTTTTTTATTAACTGTCAATAGTCTTTGTTATCTTGGGTACATCTTCCCTCATGTTATTGAAGTACGCTAATTATATTTGTAATTTGACGTTAAATACGGTAAATGGATTAAATATGTCACAGTTCACGCTATTTTTTTTTTTCAAACAATATTAGTTTGATAACACAACCTTCGTTTTCACACTTAAATCAAGTACTTCATGCATGGTTTGTATATTAATTTACCGTACATATTGTGTTTGTATTTCATGATTTTTAAACAGATAATGCAGCTTGTATATTAGGTTTGTTCTAGCATTAGTTTCAAACGGTTTGAAACCATCAGCGAATAGTGGACCAGCGCGAGTAGAGGGGATAGCACTGGTGACTGTATTATGTTCTCTCACTGTTTCTGACTAGTTTGACTGTTTGCTAGAACAAACCTATTATTGACATGATTTTTCAGTAACAGTGATATCTTTCGAATTTTTTTTATAAAAGTAGATCCCGCTAATAGAATCAATGGATATTTTTTTAACTATTATTTCCTTTTTAGGGTTGTATTTTAGGAGAATAAAATATTACTCTGAAACTGTTTTCTTGTGGCATTTTTAATGAATTATTTACTGATTATTAATTTATCTATTATGTATGTAGGTACCTACTTTTATTTGTTAGGTTGCGTTATTTTGCGAACTTTAAACTTATTTTTAGCCTTCGATGAGTTCCACGTTTGGTAATTGTTTATCTATAATTGCAAAGTATGCCTTTTGCCCTTGTAAGCATACATAATGAACTAGGGCACAGATATCCCATAAATAAATTACAAAAACTTTCCCCTAATCACGCAAACGTGATAATTTTGTTTTATTTTTAATTTGCTGGTTTTTATATAGTTTTATCGGTTCTACTTCTTGGCGTTGAATTGTCGGTAGCTGCTGGTGCTTTTATTACTTGCAAGTTTACAATTGATTAAGATAAATTTATTTTTAAAATTGTATGTCTCTTACATTACATTTCCGTTTCCACCCTTAATTTATAATCAGTATCGAATATTAGAATTATGTAAGCTTATAATTATTTCACTACCGACGTATCCAACTTACAAAAATACAAATTTGCAAATAATCGTAGAAAACTGAAAAGTACGAAAAGTTTATTCTGGTTATGCATTTTTTTTTCTCTAAATATGTATTGAAACGTTTTGTAATTAATGTAAAGACTGAAAAAGTTTTGTACACACTTATGACAACAGGTAAAAGGGGGAGAAGTGTACTTTTGAAGTGTGTAAAATTAATAATTCTTAGCTGAGCGCTTTCGGCTTATAAAGCCATCTTCGGAGCTATGCTACAATAAAAGATCTCTAATGAATAATTGATCTTAGAATTCAAAGTTTAACTTACGTCAAAAAGGTCAAAATACCACTATGAAGAGAGATGGGTTCCATCTCAGCTAAGTATTATTAATTTTACACACTTCAAAAGTACACTTCTCCCCCTTTTACCTGTTTTGTAATTAGTTATAATTTACAGAAATAATAGAAGTACTATTTACTGTAACGAGTTATGTAATGCTTTACTTGGTTTTAAATTACTCTGGGCAAGGATTTTCGCGTTTTTTGCGCTTCGCTAATGATAAACAGGGTTAAAATACTCTGTAAGATAAATAATTCCCATATTCAAATAGTTTAGGGACTTTCGACCTTTTCCAGTTGGTAGCGACCATATCGTTAAAGCTACAGCTGCCAAATTGGTTGTCATGTATTCGGTCTCTATTGTCAAATCACCATGAATGAGTATAGATTTGTTCCAACACGCAATTTTTATACGGCCTACAAATCGTCACGAAACTGCTTGTACAGTTTTGTATTTAAGTTCATCAATTATTATTGTATCATCATCGTCCGATAACCGATTCTAGTGCACAGGTCAGCTTAACGAGTACTTGCATTTGCCTGATTGCTGAAATGATCTGTCACAAAATCATCACTGGACGATCACAATAATTTTTGTTGGAGCACTCGGAAAGACGATGCGATGAACGATCATCTTTTTGTTGGAAGGTAATTTGTTTACTTCGCAGGAACGTAACCGTTACGTGACGGTGTTTCATTGTTGGAACAAACTTTAAACTGACAACGGAATATGGTGGATAAATTTTAGTCCAATGGTTCAGTAAACAATTAACCAACACCTGTACGTTGACAAAATGCAAGGTCTGCCGAAAACATCGCCGCTGTGCTTGAGAATCCGAGTCGACTTCACAATGCTCACAATAAGTTGGCCTTTCACAGACCACAACTTGGCGAATTTTTCGTCATGACTTGGACCAGCACCCGTACAGAATGAATGTACTCTGGACCAGTTGGAAACTGATCCCGATTTTCAATGAAAAATCATCTTTCAGATTTCATTTTTTGGATGAACAGATACGTTAACTCTGTTCAATCTTCTTTGTGTGCCGTGTTTGTTTTCAAGCGTAGGCTATCGTCGTATTAACAAGCTTTTTTTTTCTTTTTTATTTAAACAATATAAATACACCTAATCTACAAGATTAATCAGTATTTTTTCTTTAACCTAATTTCCCTTAAAATGTTTGTAAACTAGATGTCACCTGGTTCATCCTAGCTTTTTTTTACATGAAATGTCCACTTCTTTGTTGTGGCTACACAGCACAGCACTGACTCTGCTTTTCACTAATTGCTCACGTATTTGTTGTGGCTACAATACAATGCACAACACTAACAAGCCCGGCACAACTTCACACATTACACGAGCTCGAACGGTTTAGTCCTCTCGAGCCTTCGCATCTGGGGTTCGTTGACAAGAAGGTGAAGTGCTTCATGGTTGGGATGCTTATGGAGCCTGTCTTCATGTCTCCTGGCGACTTTCTTAATTTCATTTGGAATAGATTCGATTTTAAGATCTCTACGCAAATCGTCGTTCCGAACATACCAGGGAGCACATACAATATTCCTTAATATTCGGTTCTGGAGCGTTTCTAAATTTCGGTAATTACTTTTTTGGTACAGCCCCATAATTGTAGGCCATAGGTCCACACCGGTTTCAATATCTGTTGGTAAATTAGTACTTTGTTCTGGATGGAAAGTTGAGAGTACCTACCTATTAGCCAATACATATTTTTGTACTTTATCTTCATCTGTTCAGTTTTCTTTTTAACGTGCTCCTTCCATTTTAGTTTGACGTCGAGATTTAAACCCAGGTATTTCGCTGTTTTTTTATTAGGAACAACGTTGTTGTTTAGGATAATTTGAAGATTATTGATTTTCTTGTTAGTGAAGTTAATATGAACTGACTTCTGTTCATTAAACTTTATACGCCATTTTTTGGACCAGCCTTCTATGCCATTAATTGCATTTTGTAAGTTAATCGTAGATTCCTCTATAGTTGCTCCTATTGTCATGACTGCTGTATTATCAGCAAATGTGGCCAGTTGGATGTTTTCCCTCTCCGGAATGTCAGATGTGTACAAAAGGTATAGTATTGGTCCAAGAACGCTACCTTGTGGAACCCCTGCATTTATTTGCTTTAACTCAGAGTACTCGTTTTCCATTTTAACTCTAAATGTTCGCTGGTGTAGGTATGACTTCAATATTTCAACGAGTTGCATAGGAAATATTTTCTTTAGCTTCATTAACAGACCGTCGTGCCATACTTTGTCAAATGCTTTTGCGATATCCAGGAATACTGCCGAACAAATTTTGTCCCCTTCCAGTGCTTTTTCTATTTCAGTTACTATTCGGTGGATCTGGTCAATTGTGGAGTGTTTATCACGAAATCCAAATTGATGAGTTGGAATAATATTGTTTTGTTCAATTATATGGTTCATTCTTCGTAGTAGTAATTTTTCAAACACCTTTGAGATTATGGATAGTAAGGAGATTGGCCTGTATGATGTTAATTCATGGTTATCTTGTCCTACTTTTGGTATCATTATAACCTAATAGGTTATAATGATTAACAAGCTGATGAAATTTTCTCGGTCGGCAGCTATATGCAACAATTCCTCGACCGTTCGAGCTGTACATTGTCTAATGTTACACAGCCATGAGTTGTTTTCTTCCAACCCAACGTTTTCCTTCTATTTTGCCCTGAAATGTTAAATGCATACTGAATAAGTCACTGTTCTTTATGGATTTTGGACCGACAGCATCATTGGTCCAGATTTCTTAAAGAACGACGTTGGCCAAGCCATAACTGTCGGCGGCAAGCTTTATAATCGATTACTAACTTCTTTTGGCCTGCATTAGAATTGGACACCACTGACATGTGGTTTTAACAGAAATATGTACCGCGCTATGCAGAGGTGTAACCAGGATGATCCTAAGGAGGGGGGGGGTTACATCTACTTGAAGGTCTCTGGGGGGTATGGAATAATAATGGTGTTAAGCGTATATAGCTCAAAGTACAAAAGGGGGGGGGGTCAAAACCACTCCCTGGTTACGCCTATGGCGCTATGTACCCCAGATCCCATGTCACATTGAACACCCTGTATGTGTCATCTCACGTAGAAGTGATGTGAACTGGTCACCGAAATCGTTTCGATTTGACCCCATTAGTCTCTTTCTTATGAGCTTTTTAAGTCTCAGATCTATGCGAGTAAGTTGTATCGACTTTTTAAAACGTTCATGTTCAAAATTCTAAACTGCGTACAGTTTGATTGTTACGAAGTTTTTAGTGGACAAACAAACAAACGTTGACATATACACAAAGGATGTATGCATATCAACGTTTAATGCGGGATTAAAGTTCGAGGTTTATAGTTAAGATGGACGCCTTAATGGTTTTACATTTATGTTTTAACAAATTTAAAATGCTCCCTCCCACATTTTGTCAATCTCGACTTTAAAAGTAGTAAACTAAATAATTTCCCTAACTAGGTACCTACCCATATTACAAAAAATTTATCAGCATTGCAGATATTTGTCTAAGCGTATTATTTGTAAGTGGATTTGCCAGTAGTGGAAAATGTTTTTAACAGAGAAATGGATGCATTCTTTACGTATGCCGTCAAACGGAAGTGCTTAATAGTATTACTTGAGGCACTGGTTTTTATTCGTATGAACAATATGGCACTCGAAGAAATATTTTACTTATATAGCATATTAAGCTATTTTGTTTTGTGGTAATATTATTGAAAGATTTAACACTTCTTCCTAATAGGACAGAAGCGATATTACATGGTGATTTTTTAGTATTTCACTTTTGTTTCAAAGTTTCCATGAAACATAAAAATATTCATTTGTACTGTTCTCGAATATTATTCCCATTAAAAATGAACGTTCCTTTAAATTCCATCATATGCTGAGAGTAAAGATGTATGCTCAGTTTCTGAAACGGTGTCAATTTATAGATTATGTTGAAACAAGAGCAAAAAACTTTTAAGGGAGTCAATACTTTAAAATATATCTGTAGATTAAGCTTCAGATGTCGATTTTCACACTACCCATAGAAAATCGATCCTTTCTTAGAGATTCCAGCTCGCGTTGGTAATTTTTAACTTGTTAACCTTACAATGATAGAACACAATACTTAAATGTTTCTTTCTGGCAGAGATGATACTTTTTTAACCAGTTCATAGACGATCGATAGTTTCTTTAGATATTCTCGGGTAGTTAAAAAGCTGGGTTGAAAACACAGTGGTCTCAGTTTGGTCGTAAATGTTAAACCGCTCTAAAAACGAAATTAACAGTATTACAGCTCCCGGAACGAACCATGGCCGATGACAAACGCTGTCTACGGTCATACAGCCACATAAACTTTAGCAGACAGGATTTCTCTCACCGGCCATGGTTGGCTCCGAGAGCTGTACCACATTTATGTATTGAGATTAACACAATCGTAATGCCAGACGGAAAAACTTAGGCAGTGCATACAATATAATACCTACATACTAATTTATCACAATGAATGACTTGAACCCTATGCAATGTCTGACAAAATTTACTACTATGTCATTAAATAATTAAGCATTAATAATCATGATAAAACAAAACTGAATGTAAACTATTCAAAATCTAGTTCATTGTGATACTCGATTTGTGAGCCGTCTACATTTAATAAACGTAAGCATAAATAAACTAAAGGTAAAACCAGATACCATAACAAGGATTATACACTAATGACTTTAAAATATTAAACGATCAGTTAGGCCCAAAATTCTAAGAATTAAGCATGCTATGGTGCAAGGATCTATTGCAAAATGGAACTGAGTAATTTCCAAAAAGATTTGACAAAAATTGAACTGCTGCTATTAATTGGATGTAATATCTAGGAGTATTTTATGAGGTAATACTTTTTGAAAGGATAATGCATGGTGGAGAGAACTAAAAAGTCGATGTGAACACTAAGTGGAGTAGGAGCATGAAAACCATAAAAACTGATGAAAGGAAGATGGTATGAACATACATAGCAATACAGTGATGAGCGCGCTAATAACCGGCAAAATAGCACAAAAGATGGAAAACGTGTATTAAGTTGTAAGACAAAAAGAAGTGAAACTAATCGAGTTGGGAAATTTAGCGACATTAACCCCACCTTTAGACGTATCGCACGAATTTAGAAACTACCACTGTCACAGTGACAGTTTTAGTTGACATACTCCTCCGATACGTGCAAAGGTGGGAAACAATCAATATAATGTAAATTCATTAGTTAATATCGCTAAATTTCCCAACTCGACTAGTTTCATTTTTTTTATCTCACAACTTAATATACGTTTTCCATCTTTTGTTCTATTTTGCCGGTTATTAGCGCGCTCATCACTGTATATCAACACAAAACAAAATATTTGGTTACAACACTATTATTTTTCATTGCAGAAGTTTTTTAAATCAAAACCTTGTTTTAAAGTAACACTGTCTACCTGCCTACAAATATTTATTAATTATGGCTCTTATATTAATATTCCAATATATCGATCATTTTGATAAATCAAATGCTACTAAAGTTGCGGCTGAAACTACAACACCGTTCCACGTTTTGTTTTTTAACATCCAGTACAGTAGAACCCCGATTACCCGTGTGCAAATTATCCGGGCTGCGGATTATCCGTGCTATGATTTTCTATTACTTAAATTGCATTTTTGAGGTTTTATCAAAATAGCGTCACTGTAAATCACTCGACGGAAACTCGTACGCGGAGAGGGACTCATAATGAAAGATTTATTTTTTTCTGTTGTCTTTTTATGGTAGGGCTATATGTATGGAAATACGTACATAATATGTATTACAATAAGAAATAAATGTTCGGATTATCCGTGCCAACGTCCGGTCCCGAGGAGCACGGATAATCGGGGTTCTACTGTATATGTATTTTACTGGCATTCAGACACTTTTATAGGTATTGGATAATACTAGAACATTGCAATATAACAATTTATTTTAGTACATATAACAGATACATTGGTGTCTACATAACGCATACGAACTGGGTCCAATAGTCAATCTTTCTTTGCGATTCACTATTTCTGTTCAAATGTAGCAAGAGTAAATGCTGGAATGTGAGTAAGTGACGACTAAGAAGACTAATGATGTCTTATAATCTAAAAATAGTCAGCACATACTGGATCCAAACAAGTCACAATAGAATCACTACTTTTGAGAAGACCTACATACAACAGTGTGCATAAGGGGCTTGATTAAGATGGCAGTTGCGCTTTCGCTTATATTGGAAATTTTTTCTACGCAGCTTCGACCAGTTACTTGTAGATCAAGATTATTGCAGCTAATATCAATGAATTGAAATGGATTTTCCGCTTCGTTGTTCCAGTTACCGCTTTTACAACTCAATTTACAGCTAAGCTTTCTTCCCAAGATTGTATTTCGCGTATTTTATACCTGATTACATTCAGATCCTTGAACATTAATTCCGTTTTGGTCATTACTTAGTATTAAAAAAGTACCTATACTACAATCATAATAAAGATTCACTAGAAATAAACAAACCAAGACACGTTGAATATTACGATCACTCCCGAATCATAATTTACAATCATGATGAAGTTTATATACTGTAAATAACGATTCTGAAGTGCTCCTCGTAACATTCAACGTGTTTGTTTATTTCTATGCATCTTTATTGTGGTTTTAGCATAGTTCGAAAACCTACCGATATTCTATCGAGCAGAAACTTTCCATTACAGAAAGAAGAACCACAGAATAAGTGTATCAACTTGTAAAAAAGGAATGTGGCTTACAAGTACCTAGGCGGTCACAACGTATGGGAACCGTACCTGGGAGAGGGGATAGAAGTTGGACAGGCCACATGGAAAGAATAGCGAAAACAGCATCATCTGCTTGTAAATAAATTGGGCATAAGTCCACTGCGACAACCGGATCAGTGGTATTGAAATAATTTTAGGTGAGAGTTCATGAATACAATATTAAGTTTCCGTTAAAACAAGCTTTAAGCCCTTTTAAATATAAATTCTCGTTATTTTTTTTTTCGCTCTTTACTAATATCTGTCATAGCTTCACTATGATTAATGCAGAATTAATATTTAAGAATACTAAAGTATTCGATACTAAAATTGTTATTACGTGGGTTACAGGACCACGAAATTTTAAAATAACGCGCAAGTTTGATCAATATTTTTAATTTCATATTCTTCTGGAATATTAATATATGCCATTTCTTTTACTGTATAATAAAACATATATGTAATCGTTTTAAAATTTTGTAGGTAGGTAACACAGGAAACAAATAAAAAAAGTCTGTAACCAAATATCTTTATTAAAAAAACAACAATGGCTCACAAACCTCCAGAGTACTCGTCTGATGTAAATCAATCTATAGTATAATTTTTATAAATGTCTTTCAAAATATGTAGTTCAATTCGTTAAAGTTACATAAACCGAAATGGTACAGTAAGTCCCAAAATTAATTGTACTTATAAAAAGTTTCCTTCAATCGAGTTATATTAAATTACAACAGCGTAGTGATTAATAATTCAATATTGATCCGATCAAAGATTCCGATCTTTAGCGAAGAAACAGACGAATCACTCTGCAGCATTACTCTGTGGCGCCGCAAAGTAGTTTCCGATGATTAGCCGTGAATTCTTATGTAAATTACGGAAACTACTTTGTGGCGCCACAGAATAGTGCTGCAGATTTGTTCATCTGTTTCTTCGCTTATGCCTCCTCTACTACACATCGGCAGACGTGTCCGCGGACGGCATCTGCGTATGCATCCGCAGATGTGTAGATGGGGTAATTTGATCGTCTGTTGTTAACCTCGGACCTCTACGACGCATTAGTTTTCGCAGTGAATTCAAAGTAAATATTGCGTCACCCGAGAATTAACACAGACTGAACGATTTACAGATGTGTACTACAGATGTGTGGTCAGCGCGTGATGATACATCGGTAGATGCATCCGCAGACGCGTCTGCCGATGTGTAGAGGAGGCATTTTTTACTGACTCGAGAGGTGCATACCCCGATCCATTCCCTTCTCTACCACATTCTCTGACACGGATCTAGTAACATCCGTTCTCTTTTTGGAACCATTCCTCGATTTACTCCCCCCGTCCCCTGATCTACATAGATAGTAGAAAATACTGGTTGTTTTATATTTAATGAGTTTATTGTGTGTATTGGTTTAGATTTTATTTTAAACAAAAAACAAACGACAATATACAACCCGTATTTTCTACCCTACATTTATTATTTCTTTGAGGTACTGCCCTTACACTTACTTACACTATTTTAATTCTTCCACCAGCACTGTCCTGTCAGAATCAAGCTAACATAGTGCTTACTTTATATTTATCACCTTGTACAATATTGGTTAACGGTGACCTGAAAATGGGCTGAAATTATAGATCCCGAAACCCGTTGTGGGTCTTTTTCTTTTACATATTGAAACTCTATTTGCAAACAATTCTGTATTTCCAGAGTTTTTGTTCTAACATAACCCTTGGATTGCCACTTACACATCGTAAGGAAGCCACTTATCTATTTACAAATTGTCGAGAATTATTTCTTTAAAAATTCCCTATGTACATTCAAATATGACATCAAATTGTAATCAAGATTTCTTTTTCTGCAAGATCTAGGTTGCAATAGATTAAATCAGAGGTCGGCAACGCGGCACCCGCGGGCGCTACTACGCCCTTCAATAAATTTTAGTGCGCTCTTAAACTATTGTCAATTTAGACAAGAAATTCAAAACGTATATGTTTTATACGTTTATATTTATATATTTGTTAGGTCAAAAAATAGTTGGCGCCCGCCATGAATTTTTAATTTAGTATTTCACTCTTTACATTAAAAACGTTGCCGACCTCTGGATTAAATGATTCTCAATCAATATCAGCAATATGTTGATCACCATATGACTCACAATTTTGTCAAAATTGTATTTTATCTTGACCGTACTAATTCTTAAAT
Source organism: Diabrotica virgifera virgifera (assembly GCF_917563875.1). NCBI lineage: Eukaryota > Metazoa > Arthropoda > Insecta > Coleoptera > Chrysomelidae > Diabrotica > Diabrotica virgifera. The sequence goes on from NC_065443.1 coordinate 25,106,009, forward strand.
ATCTTATAAACTCGTCAAGTTTCTATGCTCTTAATTGTTTTTGTTACTGATTTCTTGGTTTACGAATTTGTTACTAAACAACTAATGTTACTTCAAGACGTGGCCCAGGTAATTGTGGTTTACTAAAATCATTTGCTGATATAATTTTACTAAGATCTACGCTTATATAACTCTTGAATGTACTTTATTAGATTCGAATTTATAAATTTAATTAAGTATACTATAGAGTGATTTAAGTACCCTCAACTTAATCCTAGACACATACCTTGAAATATTCCATCGGTTCTTCTGAGAAGTTGAGTGTCGTCCCTATAAATCTGCTCCATCACTAATTAGCTAATAGGGCGGATACCCCAAAGTTTGCATAAATCTACTCTTTTATAGCAAAATTTTGAAAAGTTGTTAAAATTTTTAAGTTATGTTCCAGAATATATAATTTGATCGTATTTTTTTAAGAAATGCATGTTGTAGTTTGTTTTAAAAATTTTGATTCAACACAATAGTATTCAATTTATTAAAGATGGCAACTATAAATTTTGATTCTGTGTAAAATATAGTAAGAAAAAAACTGGCACTACTTACGTTTTTCATCGCGAACTACAGTTTGTCAAATATAGGAACAGACATTGAGCTGCGAATAATGTAAAATTGGAAAACGAAAAAAAATCCAAATTGAAGACAGATGAACGTTAAGGAATCTGTAAAGACTAGAAACTATTTTAGAGTCCTAATCTATCAACAAATATTATCAGGAATAGGAGCAAAAAAAACCCCAGCGAACTAACGAACCATTTGCCTCCACAAACAAAGATACATAAATATCATCCTCAACAATCGATATAAAAGAATTTAATGATTCATTAGGCAAAAAGACTAAAGTCGACTTTACACTACATGATTTATCATGTGATTTGTCATATGATTTTTCCCATGATGAGCCGCATGACAATGCTTATGACAAAACGAGCCGTATAAACAATGCAAAATCATATGACAAATCACACAGTGTAAACATGTAAATTTCACTCCATGACCAAATCATATGACAAATCACATGATAATCATGTAATGTAAAGTCGACTTAAGTAAGACAGATATTGGACATAGGGATTTCAAATTTTAAGTGGTTCAGTATAGGATAACGGGTTTTAAAATTTTTTCGCAAGTATGAACTTAGTTACACTTTAGGGAGCTAAATGGCTAAATAAAATATATGATTGGACCGACAGGATCATACTAGACTTAATGAGATCATTTAAAGATTAGAAGCGAGCTCTTTTCTGCAAATAATAACAAAGGAATATTTTTATTTCGTACACAAAATTGTTGCTTTGTACAATATATACCAGAATGTACAATAAATATCTTAGGTAATCACTTCAAATTACATAACATATTAGGTATGTTCCTTTGTTTCTAGTGTACCTAACGCTTTTGAGTGTAGGTTCAATGACATAGTAATAAAGGTAGATTCCGCAACTGCTGTAAAAGGTGGGATCAACATGATTATCTCGCCGAAATAATTTTGTTTATTGTTTTGATAGGAAGTAGGAGAAATCTTCACGTACGTAAGACAATAAAAAAAATTACCTCGGCGAGATAGTCATGTTGATTCCACCATTTACAGCAGTTGCGGAGTCTACCGTAATTATACGTCATTGAACCCACGCTCGAAAGTGTTACACTAGAAAACAAAAGAACGGACCTAATATGAAACAATCTGATAAACAGAAAAACCACAACAGAACGTAACAGAACTCAACACAGAAAAGACTCAAAAGAAATCATGTTAGAAAGGTGGAAACAATAAAAGTAAAATTGCCTTTTTGAAATAAAATGTTTGACGATGGAAGATTCAACAAAATGTGGATGTCTTAGTTTTAGAATAACTGCAGGGATCTACATACTACTAAACAAATTAGTTAACCGAATTTTAGATATCCCTACAACTACTTCCGAAAGGTTGTTTTCTTTTCTCTTTCAGATCCGAGCCGGATTGTGAAGGAGAAAAAAATATATTATTTTTGAATACCAATTACGATTTGGGTTTTGTAGTTTTACTAAAAATAGTTGTTATAAAAAACTTCACGTTTTATCGGTGTTAATTTATGAAATTGTATGCCCAAATACAGTGCCAAAAGCAAGAAAAAAATTAACTATTAGATTTAAACAACGTTCTGACATAATATGTCGACTTATATGTTTACGGTGTCATTAAATTTGGATAAACTTAATTTTTATTGCATTTTATATGCAGTGACTCATTACTCACGTGATTGTTAGCGGAACTAACGTGCAGGAGTGAAATTAACCGTGAGCGGGCGTTGAAAGGTAATAGAAAAGCACTCACGCACAGATCACTACTACTTGTCAAAACTATGAAGCCACAAATTAGTTGCTACAACTTGGTATCAATGTATTTGTAGAAATTTTGACTAAGCATTGAATAATTAAACAGAATCAAAGGTTATATGCCACCTTATTTCAAATTTCAATTGAAATTGACTTAAATTATTTGCAAACTGTTTTGATTTGATGCATTCAAATATCGAATATTTCTTTCATGCATTTGCGTTATTTAAGAGGAAAGGTACTAGTTTATCCCATATACCTTAGTAAGTTATGGAAATTATTTTATTAGTCTAAAGTAAAAAAATACAGTCAAAATTACATGGTTAAAACTTACCATAAGAAGACCTACAACTTAAATTGAAAAAAAGTAGTTATCACAGCCATCCACCGACGCGTTCACTATCACTCGATTTTTGTCATTCCACAATAAGGAACAGTCAAAATAAACGGCACTATCGTGTTGAAAAATACACACTACAATCAGAACAAAACTGGTTTGTTCTCCAACTTGTGTCGGGTGTGTATTTTTTAACATACAAACTGTAACAGAAATACATTAGGTGATGATATTAAGCACACATGTAAAAACTGCCATTTCCTTTTTTTCAGGGACAGCAAAGAAGAAAAACAGTCTCCTGCATAGTACAGTAGGTGGCCGTTAAACCTTCTTCTGCCATCTCCATTTACACCTGAAAAATAAAAGAAGTATTAGTAGTAAATTCACAAACTTACGTTTCGGTTTAGGTGGAATAAGTTTAATAGCACCCGGTCGATCGGGAATGTCGACTTTGTCCATTTTGATCTTCTTCTCTGGGGGGATGCTGGGTTCTCTGATGTCCCTCGGCGGGGAACTTCTCTTCAGGGGGATTGGCGGCAATGTAGCTAGAGTCGTGGGCTTCTTAACTGCTACTCGAGATGGCGCCGGCTTCACTTCTTCTTCCAAACCCGTCGATCTCATCTTTGAATTGAATACTTTCACTGTCTTCGGTCTCTCTTCGGGAGTTGCATCCTTTTTAATACCGACAGAGAAGGACTTCTTTTTAACTTCATTGGCGTCCCTATCGTCTTTAGGTTTAGAGTCGACAGAGGCAGAATTTGATTTTTTGGGAATCCTGCCAAGTTTATCAATAGAAGGCGTTTTTACCAGATTGAAAATATCTGATTCAGATTTATCTTTATCCTTTTTCTCTTCTTTCTTTTCCCTACTACTGTCCTTATTACTAGAATTACTTTTGATCACACCATTGTTTCTTTGTTTATCCCTCTCTTTATCTTTACTCTTATCCTTATCTCTACTTTTTTCTCTCCTACTTTTCTCCTTTTCCCGTTCTCTGTCTCGATCCCTCCTATCTTTATCTCGACTTGACGAACTACTACTTTTGCTCTTACTTGAACTACTTTTAGACGAAGAACTACTACTTTTACTTCTTTCTTTGTCACGATATTTATCTTTATCTCTACTTTTTTCCTTGTCCTTACTACTACTTGTACTTCTTGAACTTCTAGAACTGGATTTAGCTTTGTCTTCCTTGTCAAGTTTTTCATCTTTATTTTTGGATTTTTCTTTTGATACATCTTTCATTTCTACATCTTCCTTACTACTGTCGTCTGCCCCTTCTTTTGTAGGGCTAGTTTGTCCATCTTTTTTATAAAACGTATTTGGACTTATTCTATCTGTACTATTGTCTTTAACACTGTTATTTGTGTTGTCGGCTTCAGAAAGGTCCATTTTCTCGGCCTGCGGTTGCCCTTGTGCATTATTACTTGAACCTTTGACAATTACAAGCCAGTGTTTGACTAATTCAGAAGATAATTCAGCAACATCTGAAAAAGATACAAATTATTATTGTTATGAAAAATTTACGGAAACACATAATTCAAATATTTCAAAAAATCTAATAGTTACCTTCTAAATCATCCCTTCTTGATAAACTTTTTATTAATTTGGGAAGAATATTTGTTTTCAATCTCTCAACATCCACTGGTGTGATCAGTAGCAATCCTATGATTTCTTTAACCAAATGCCGATTGCTCGTGTGGACTGCATCTTGCAGCCACGTCTGTATGAGGGTCCAACCGCCCTCGGCCATAAACGTATCTAGCAGTTCCGTTTTTGTGTTCTTTAAAATCAGTATGTATATACATTTGCTCACTAACTTCTTTGAAAATTTTGTCATTAGTCTGAAAGTAGAATCAAAAATTAGTAAAATTTTGAAGATGAAATCTAAAGATATACTTACCCCACTAAACGGGTGACCTCTTCTGCTTTCATTCCTCCCTCTGGGGTTAGAAGTACCGAGAGGCATTTCAATAACTGCACCGGATCTATGCGGGGCTGAAATTAAAGAAAACAGAACATGTAAATTGTTGTATGGAAAAAATCGGAATTGGAAAATTTTGTTTTAAATTGAATTTAAAAAATATTAATCCTCTTTAGATGGTATTACGAGTTTAGCAAGCCAATTGTATATTTGCAGTTAGCCTTGTTCTAGAAAGGAACAGTCAATGTTCTTGTACCCAATACTTTTATAAGTTTTTTATTACGAAAACCAGCAATGTTAAATAAGACAGTTGGGGAAAAATATTCGTGCTAGATAACAAATTTTACTGCCATTTACTATAACACCCTACTATTAATCTTCTTCATTCTTCTTAATGGGCAAAAGGCCTATTCAATCTTCAGTATCTTCTAAGCAGTCACACCAATGTTTTTAGGTCTCAATTTTTTTCGTCCATTAGTAATGTATCTTGAGATATTCATATATTCTGTTTTGAACCATTCTATCAATATGTTTATTCCAATCTATTTTTCTTTTTTGTACCCATGAATTAAACGGTTCGATTTTGAACTGCCTTAATGTTTCTAATTCAATAGTACATAAAGTTTTGCCTGTTGTTTTCATCTGCGTTATTTCCATTATTCTTTTAAATCAACTTGGTCAGACATTTCTTCTTCAGTGTACATCATAATGGTTAGTAATGTTGTCATGTAAACTTCAGTTTTCCTACCATTATAAATATTTAGTTTTTCAATTATGTTTAGTAGACAAGTGTGCTACTGTATTAGCTTTAGTAGAGCAACCAAGACAGCACCGTTTGAAGAATATGCATTTTCTGAAAACCCATATACTTTTCCTTTACTTACTTCTATTACTATCTCATTCATAATGATATTAAATAATAATGGGTTTAGCGAATCACCAAAGTTCAGATTTAAATCTTCATTGTCCTAAGAATTTTCAGAAGGTTTACACTTCTATAGTTGAAAGGATTCTGCTTATTTCTTTTCTTAAACATGGACACTGCTATATTTAGTGCTGTTTATTGATTAATTATATTCAAAATGTAAGTCAATGAGTCATAGCTATTAAACAACCCTATCATTCCAATCTCAGTCCGATATAATCTCCTCGTTTATATTTACGGTTAGAATTCACCTCATTTGTGTGTTAGTGGTAAAAGGGTTAATTTTAAATACATTTTAAAAAAATTTAAGTTCATGACAAAAGACGCAATTCAAAAATGTTTAAGGTTATAGATTAATTTGTGTAAGTTATTAACATTAAAAATATGATTTTTTTACTATATTTTATTTCTATTTTAATAAATAGATGGTTTTTATGGTTATATTAACTATTTGCTTGACAAAGAATAAAAAAATCTCTTATAGCCTTCCGCAAAATACCCGAAAAATTTTAACGGCATAACTAATTCGGAAATTATTGTAAAGCGATATGAAACAAGCCCAAAACTACAGAGGTATCAATTTGCTAAATACTACCCTGAAACACAACTAAAGTTTTGTAAGAACCAATAAATCAGCTCATAAACTTCGGCAGATGAGTAAGAAGTGGTTCGTACTGAAAGGTCTGACACATATTCAATATTCGTCATAAAATAGACTACAGAGAAAATATTAGAAAAAAGAAACCCGCATTCCTATGTTTGATAGACTTGAAGAAGGCATTTGACAGAGTAAAGCAGGCCGCGCACTGAATCGACATAGAGCGATCGGCTCGGCTAAGAGCAATCGGCAGATTTTGCTATACATGGAAATAAATAAGCCACCGCGCACCGCCTAAGAACGTTCGACAGTTGATTCTCTATGCCGATTCAGTTCGTGGCCTGCTTAAGACTTAAAGATGTAATATATCCCGAGTATAATAACGAGATCCCTCTGGATATTGTAAAAGAAATAATTGAAAATGTCTATCAAAACATTAATATGGAAGTCAGAATAGTTGGACAACTCAAAGAACCTTACATACAGTCAATGAAATAAGACATTGGGATTCACTAAGTTATATACCTACTATTTAATCTAATCGTGGATGAAGTCATAGTGTCAATAAACGAAGAAGATAAAGAATGGGGAACAATGAAGTTAAAATTCTCTGTTACGCAGACGATGCAATATTGATAGTCTTCAAAGACAGTTCACCGATTTAATACAAGAGCAAAATAATTTAACATGACGATTTCAACTCAGAAACTAGAACAATATAATCAATAAATAACTAATAAGATTGAAATCAAGTTCGCATTGAACAAGTAATGGAAATAAAGTATCTAAGAATTACACATTCCAGCTACGGAGACGATGAAAAAGAAGTAAGAGATCAAGTACAGCAGCATGCCATGAAACTATACTGCCGTCCTCAATTAAAACGCGGTATCTGCAAAAAAAATTGAAAATCGAGTTTTTGCTATATGTGGTTTCCTTGTGACCTTATTTATGATTCTGCAATGTCTGAAAGCCGTATCATTTTATTTACTACCAAAATAAAAAAAATTGGAATATGCCGTTTGTGTATATAGAGTCCTGAGAAAAAAAACTTTGAGAGCCAATTACTCGGTTTTAAGTTGGCTGCACATATCGCGTTTTATTTGAGGACGGCAGTATATGTATGGCGTAACCGACACATTAACTGTGAGATGGAATCAATAATCTATAAAGGTAAAACTATCCACTAAGATAAAATCTCGAGATTGGTATCAGGGTGTTATTCATTTATCAATTGTGATCTCGAGTTGGGCATGCGAGAGTCGCTGGTGATTTTAGTCTCGAGACCAAGACAATTCCGTGTCGACTACAGAATCATCACAGTGTGTGACTTCATCGCGCGTATACAGATTTTCATTCTTCAAAATGGATTGTGCAAAAATGAAAAAAAAAAAATGTTGGGTGGGAAAATGGCTGGATTATTCAATCGACTTGCAGTTTGGACTGCTTTTACATTTAGTAAGACACCAAATTTACGAGAACAAAAATTTAAATGGTGTAACTTCCTTTGTATTATAATTATTACGGGCCAGACGTGGCCCGTCTGACAGGGGCCAGACGTGGCCTGTCTGACAGGGGCCAGACGTGGCCTGTCTGACAGGGGCCAGACGTGGCCTGTCTGACAGATGGGCGATGCGATGGACAAAGAGGTTGCTCGAGTGGAGACCAAGAGCCGATAAAAGAAGTAGAGGAAGACCACCCACGCTATGGACGGACGATATAAAAAGAATGACCACTAATTGGATTCAAGCGCTCAGGACAGAAGACAGTGGAGGGAAATAATGGAGGCCTATATCCAGCAGTGGATGCAAAGGGCTGATTGATGATGATGATAATTATTACATTTTATTGAAAATTCATCATACAAACACATTTTTTTCGCGGTTCCTGTATAACTTGTGGTTAACATTTCATAAAAAATTTTAATCGGTCCAATGACGCGCACTCATTTTTTAGCAAGTCAATATTTACTTTTTTACTAAACACCAACCTGAGACTAATTTCAGCTCTTCTGGCATAGACAGAACACTGGAGATTAGATCTCGAGATCATAAATAAGCACGCCAACTTGTGACAAGCCAGGGTTGGGCTGTTTTAAAACAAGCTTTTTAAAACAAAGTTTTAAAACATGTTTAAAAACACTGGAAAAAAAACAGTTGTGTTTTAAAACACTGTTTTAAAACATTGTTTTAAAACATAGTTTTTTTTTCGTTATTGTTTATTTAAACAACATTGTTATCAAGACATTTGTGTTTGCTAGTTTGCAAAATTGCAAACATAGATTATAGAGTAAGTAGGTGCAATAACAATATTAATGCGAAGTAAAAAGTAAAACTGAAAAAACGTAACTAACTAAACTTTATTTATGTTCAGGTAGCAAGCATACTAGTACTGGTAGACAGTGCTGAGTGCTGTAGTAACATTAACTAAACCAATATTCCTAATAAAGTTGAAAGAAAAAGAAAATTAAGAAATTAAATAAATAATTATTGAATCACAACATCATCTATTACACAGTCCTACATCCTGCAACTGAGATGTGATACAAAAAATAAAAATAACAATGAATGTTCCTTAAAAAAAAATAAAAACTATAAATAATGAGCTTTTACGGTTAATAATGTAACCTTAATTTTTATTTAAATGTTGAAATATTGTTACTAGCTTAGCAGCTTTGTCACTTCCTAACCCATTCCTCAATTTCGAGTGAACTAGACCATATGAAGAAAATAGCCTCTCCACTCCAGCACTGGATGCAACTGCTGAAAATAATTGAGTTGTCAACTGCAACAACTCCGATGAAATAAACTGTATTTGAGATAGCCACCATGTTAAAGAACTTAAATTGTCTACTGTATTTTTTGCAAACAAATATTGTTTATTAAATGGCGGTGCTAAGGCACGAAATGACAGTATTTCGGGCATCACATTTGGGTGAAAATCCGAAATAAATAACAATGCTCTATCAACTTCCACCTCGGTGAGTGTCTGACCTAAGTACTGAGTATCTAATAAATAAGCTAAATAATGCGGATCTGTTATAGCCATTTGAAAACGTGCTTCTGCTTTATGAAGTTCCAACACGTTGCGACAACCGTTAGGTTGAGCTTCACTTTCACTTTGGAAATAACCCAGTAAGTCCTTCCAAATATCTGTTGCATCTGCTATGGTGTAGGTATTTCTCTGGCATTTATCCAAAGCTGTTGCGAGAACTTTCAGCTTTGCGTTACACTGTATACACTGCAACTATCCACTAGAAATTAAAATAGAACCGAAGATACCAATATGAAATTATATTATAATAGGGCTTTTCATTCGCAGTCATTTCTTTCGAGCTTCTGTCATATGTCGTATAATCCGTGTATATTAATATTATACACAGATTATACAACATGACAGTAGCTCGAAACAAATGACAATCGATGAAAAGCCCTATAAAGCACTAAAGCAGAACTTAAAGACTTAAAGCTTCCGACCTATCCTGAAAAGCGAATGTGATTTACATAATATCACGTGGTATAAGGAAACGAAACAGTTAAACACTCGTTGTATGTGCGCGCAGGTCGCGTCTTCGCGGGAATCCCATACATAGGTGTGGCAGTTGAGGTTTATGGGAATCCAGTGAAATACGTAATTATTTTAAAACGTTTTTTTTTAAACAGTGTTTTTTTGTTTTAAAACAGTGGTTTTTTTTAGATGAAAAAAAACTGTTTTAAAACAAAAAACATTGTTTTTAAACAAAAAAAAAACATGTTTTTTGTTTTTTTTTTAATCAATTTTTGTCCAACCCTGTGACAAGCGCAGTCTTGGTGCTAGTGTTTAAATACACGTGTTTCCACCTAATAAAAGGCAACTCAACCAGTTGCTTATTGGTTGCTGGCTGCGCTGCATACCGCGTCGCAGTTGTCAGTTGCCCACTACAGTTGCAATAATAGCTTAGTCATCGCGGACGAGACAGCAATAATTTTAAGTTTTGCGGTCCTCGTCGAGCACAAAAGACTTCAAAACAGTTGACACTTAGGCTTTTATAGAAATTCTTCCAACGGGCTATTTCAAAATAGTAAAACACAAATAAATGGAAGTTCAACAATGGCTAATACTGACTTGCTGAGACAATTGCCTAGAGTCTGTCTTGGGAACTTTTTGATAAGTCTCAATAAAAATGAAAAGAGAAGACTCGTTCAGGCCTTTTGATGAACAGCACAAAAGATTTACAGGCATTCGTTTCTGCAAGAAAATTTATTTTGAATAATATTAAAGATAAAAATCAGAAAACAGAAAAAATAATAAATAATTGAGTAATTGAGTAATATTTCCATATTGAAATAGAAAATAATTAAGTATTTGCTAATTTGCTAGTTTCTCAAATGTTACAGGCAAATTGCAAAATCTCAGAAAATCAAATCGGCAATTATGTCTCAAACAAACATCGACACATTCGAAAGGACTGAGGAGAATACTAGGACCTGTAAGGGAAAACGGAATTTTCAGAAGTCGATACAACGAACTTTATCAACTTTATAAGGAAGCGCCCCTGTCAGACTTCGTTAGAATACAAAGATTGCAATGGGCCGGACATGTGATAAGAATGGGAGAGGATAGGGATCCAAAAAGAACACTGAATGCTAGAATGCAGGGAAAGAGACCGGTTGGAAAGCCAAAAAAGCGCTGGGAAGACACAGTAAACAGCGACGCAAAGCCCTTTTAGGAGTCCCTGTATGGAGAAGAGCAGCCACAGACAAGCAAAGAGTGGAGGCAAAAAATAAAGGAGGCCAAGGCTCAATTTGGGCTGTAGTGCCGTAGAAGAAGAAGAATTATGTCTCACTGAAAGGTATCAAAGTGTCATCAATGATAATAATAGCCTACAAATATCTAGGGAATGAAATTCGCTTAGACCGAGATAATCAGACAAATACTAAGGATAGGTCTCACATGGGCTGCCTTTGGTAGATTGAACAACATCGCATCGTTAAGTCTAATATTCCAGTTTGTTTGAAAAGGAGATTTTTGACCAACGTGTTTTACCGGTTCTTACATAATAATATGGTGCGGAAACGCTAACTCGACTCGACAAAAGGAACAATAAATAAGTAGTTGCACAACACAACTAATGTAATTGCACAACATGCTATGGAAAGATCAATGTTAGGTATTACCATCAGAGATAAAGTTCTAAACGCAGAAATAAAAAGAAGAACAGGAGTAACGGATGAAATAGTCATGGCTAATAGGCTTGGGCCGGGTATGTTGCCAGATTGACGGATGATAGATCAGAAAAATTCTGGAATGGCTACCAAGTAGACCTGGATCGTACCAGGATCGTACCAAAAAAAGTTGATTAATAGCATAAAACATCTTATGTCATTCTTGAAGCTTCTTTTACTGCTTTTGTTCAATTCTAGTCCAGAAAACATATTTTCCCCTGTTTTATACATATTATATGTGTTGGAAACTAAGAACATTTGAACTGCCAATATTTCAAGGTACATTAGGTATCCCTAGTGTGACCAACTAGCCCGAAAAATCCGGGACATGGCCGGAATTACAAAGTTGTGTCGAAGGCTTCCGGGCCATCCGAGTTTTCAACGTTTTGGTAAAATTCTATTTTGAAATTTTGAACAAGTTATTCTTCTAAGAATTCACATCAAATTGAATTGGTGGGACGAAAACAAGTCGACGAAAAAAAATCATCTTCTGAAAAGATTATTCAAAAGCATGGATATTAAATAATGATAACAATGATAAGTATATTTTATATTAACCTAAAGTTCTATTTACATAGAAATCCAACATCAGTTGATTTGGATTGATTTCAGTTGATTTCAGGATTAGAAGTCGAAACGTCAAAAAGTAACAAATATGTATTTATCATTACAATCCATCCCATCAAAAAAATTTTTGTCAACAAAAATGTTAATAATCAATAAAATGATGATATTAAATTCTATATTAAAAAAATAGCCCGATTTTCATTAAGTCCCGGATTTTAGGTATTTTTTTCAGGATTGTCCCGAATTCGACTGAATTGGAGTTGGTCACACTATTAATAGCAAGCTGAAAATTTGTTAATAGCTTAACGGTGTCTAGTCTAGGTGAAGTTTTAATTGTGGAACAGTTTAAAAATTTGGAACGTCAAATTACGAAAACGTCCCAAATATTTTGTCGGACAGAACATCCAATTGATTTGTTACCCTTTCATTAAACTCTCATGCAAAAATCAGACTGCTATTACTAACCAACATGATTCCTGTCATTTGATATGTTCTTCGTGTTCCACTCATTAAAATGCCCAGTTGGTGATAAACACCAGTCTGATTTTTACATGAGAGTTTAATGAAATGCTAACAAATCAAGTGGAAGTTCTGTTCGACAAAATACATGAAAGTTTCGTAGTCTGACGTTCCAAATTTTTAACCAACTTTCCCTGTTCCAGCGTTCCCATACATCAAAGTTTGTCCGACTAGACACCGTTAAGCTATTAACAAATTTTCAGCTTGCTATTAATCAACTTTTTTTTTGGTACGCGGGATCCAGGTCTAAAGACAAGAGGCACATCGAAACAGGACGACTACCGACTAGATATTCGGATGATATAAAACGCGTCACCACAAATTGGATCTACGTTCAACAGTGGACAAATATAGGCTAATCGAAGATGAAATCTGGTACCACTGGATAGTCTAAAATTTAAAATACTAACGTAAATAAATCGGGATAAAAATAACACAAAAACTCATAAAAAAACGTCAAATTGGAAAGAATTTAGAAGACTAAAAAGGCAAAAAAAGACTTTTCTTATATTCACACACTTTTCTTCTTGAAATTTATTAGTAGCAAAGAGCAGATATTTCTACAATCCTTGAATCGTAATCCTTATCCGTATTACGTAATCTTTCTCCTAAGGTGCGAAGTTTTGTTAGGAGTGATCTAGTTCTCATTGGACAAGAACAACAGAAACGAAGAAAGCAAGAATGAAAAGAGGAATAACGCAGCCTCTATCATCCTAAAACTAGGAAACTGTATTACATTACAGGCTATAGCCTATACTTTGGAAGATATAGAATGCCTACTGAAAAGTGATCAGTAAAATCGCAATAAATGTCAGCAAGTTCCCAAAAATTTTCAGTGAGCGACTATAAGCGGTGCTGGACTGTGTGCTGGGCCCAAAATAGACTGGAAAGCGAGCGCTAAACCTTAACGACCGCTATCTGTACAAATTAAAATCTTTTTTTTTTCTCTCTGATTCTGGCCTTGGTTTAGAACTAGAACCTTTAGCCACGTAATTGTATAACTTATCACTAACTCAGGTGTAATGTGTAGTGTGTGTGTGTATGTTGAGTAAGTGTCTTGTTACTTTGCAAAGTCGACGTATTGTCTTTGCAAAGAGACGCTAATTGTATCCGAACGTCTAAATTGAAATCTACAAACTAAAATATAGATTGAATTTGCTACAAACAACAAACAAGCGATAGAGCGTCGATGAGAAAATGGCAAAACGTCGAAATGTCAATGACAAGTAGAATTAATTAAAATTGCTATAAATAAATTAAAAATATAAAAAATAATATGAAGACGAACATTTCGTCATTTGTTACGATTATTTTCGTACAACGATGGATTTCGTAACCTGAACAAATAATATACAATAAGATGTTGACTTACGGTGAAATTGGCCATTAGTTTTGGCTATATGTTTAATATTGCATGTAGTTAACAAGATTGATTTGTGTTGCACTTTGCCGTGCAGCGCAATTAGTGTAGTTTAACAATTAGGACTGGTAGCAAGGATTATAAAAGACACTAAATAGAAAACTGAAACACTATAAAGACACTACATTTAACGCGAAATTAAATGACAATCATTTAAAAACGACAGACAGACGTGTCATAGTATCACCATGACATTAGAACAACAGAACAAACATTCACTCTTATGCTGGGGCCACAGTAACGTTAACGCCTAACGTCCATTATCGTATTAATTAACACACCAAAAATGATGGAATAAACTGCGCGTTGAAGTGACTGGCCACACTTATTTTAGCGCGTAGTCAGCAGAAAACGCGTTTTTTAATCCAATGATTTCAAGATGGAAGTCGAAGCTGCTACGCTGTTATAAATTATGAGTGCTAATTATTATTTTATGAATTTATTAATTTATAAACGAATCAAGCAAAAACTTTTTTTTCAAATCTGCCGTCGCTGGAAAAAATAATGATTGCACAATTCGACGCCAAACGTCACCATGAACATCACGATTTTTATGTGATTTTTTTCGGGGATCCCATAAACAAGGTTATGTTTTAAACATTGTTAAAAATTCAATTATTTTCTCATTACTCCACTCCATATTCGTAGAATATTAATGTACTTATTTCACAAAACAAATTACTCTGCTGCGCTGCAAGCTAGAACTTGTTGAAACAGTTCAAGTGTAGCCACAACAACGCGATAAGTAACGGAGTACTCCTTTGAAGTGTCGAAAGAAACGCCACCCGATCTATCGCCTAACGTTCAACGGAATTAATAATGGCAATAACAAATTAGCACGCTAAGTCGTGACTACACCTCTCTTTAATGTCAAATAACGCGTTAATTAACGGCATTAGACGTTACTGTGGCACCAGCATTACAGCACGACCGGTTTCACTTTGTATTTCAGATTTTGATGCACACCGTTGTTGACGTTTGGTTTTTTCATATTTTTTGAATTTTATTTTGGTACCGTAGAGGTATTTTGCCTGGCGAGACGTTACCAAAATAAAATTTAAAAAAATTGGAAAAACCGAACGTCAACACCAGTTCGCATTCAAATCTCAAATACAAAGTGAAACCGGTCGTGCTGTACGTGGTTGTAACACGTCATAACTCGTTTATTAGAAATGTTAGGAAATTGATGAAAATCCAGCGCAGATGAATTCTGCTCCACACATGCGAGATCCCAGTGGTCGAATGTCTTTATGGACATCAAAACTTCAAGAACGAGCCTTGCTTTGGTACTTAATGAATATTTTATTTCCTTTTAATAAAAGTAATTTTGTGGGGTGCTTTTCCGCTGTTACATCTTTTATAAAACATATTGAGGTACCGAATCGGAAAAATTTGTTGGATAATATTGGTTCTTTTATAGAGAATTGGAGTTCATTACTTTGAAGAAAAGAGCATTTTCTGTGGGAAGTATTTTTTGTTTTTGCTTAACCTCAAAACATATCGCTGGTACCTATGATTAATGTGATTCCTAGTACATTTCCAGTGAAAATAATAACTCTTTGATAAATGTTGGGGATACAATTCTTTATTATACGCGTGTCCGCGAAGATTATAACTCTCAAAATATTTATAACGAAAAGATTTAGTTTATAATAGATGCCGACGAAAACAAGTATTTCCCTTTCTGTTTCTGCCCGACGAAAACAATTATTTCTGAGAACTTTTTATTTTTAGTAATTATAATTTTCGTGGACCCACAAACAGAAATTATTTTTCTGCTGAGTCTCCTCAAAAAGTAATTTTTTCGCTAACACTTTATTAGGGATTATAATTTTCAGCATCATATAATCGAAAATAATATTTTTCGCGGCGTTCATTGAAAGTTCTACTCTTAACGGCATTTTTCGGAGTTATGTATACCTTTCGTAGGCGGCGGCGATATGTGACAATCAAGAAAATCATTTACTCACTAAAGAAACTGCTCGAATAAGAGGTTTGCTAAAAAATATGACTTCAAATTAAGTGGGATTTGAATCTTCGTTTTTTATGTTGGTACAGTATTTCTCATGATCATCTTTCAGTGCGTCACAGTTTTTCGATTTCTTTCTAACGCATTAAATCGTATGTGACAGAAAAAAAGGCACGTCGGTGATTACATTTCGTCGGTGACCTTTTTTATAACATTTATTCTAGTTATTCTAGTTGTCGATAGATGGCGCCATAATAAAAAAATATTTTTTTTTAATTAGATAATATTACAAATATAATCTGTATAATTTATAAGACTATACAAATCAAAGAAAATGCCATTTTATAAATGCAAGAAACACTTTTGATTTGTTTTTATTCCAAATTGAAAATAAAATGTGACAACTGTCAGATTTAACTAAAATGTCATGTTAGAATAAATGTCATAAATGTGTATTATCACGGACTTACCCTTTTTCCTATCATTGAAAATGATCATGAGAAATACTGTACCTACATACATTCTCATTGGCGGACGTAGCTTTGTGGCTAAAGTACATGGCTTATCAATCCCGGGTTCGATCCTGGTACAAAACCAGAAATTTTTCAATTTCTAATAAGCCTTTTCAACGATTCCCATATATTTCGGGCCTCTGTCATAAGTTGTATAATCTGTGTATAATATTAAGATGCGACATAATGACATAAGGTCGAAACAAATGAGAATTGTTGAAAAGCCCTATTTAATTGAACCATCACCGTGTGATTTTGCAGTTTTAGTTTGTGTTTA
The DNA here is from genome assembly GCF_917563875.1 of Diabrotica virgifera virgifera. Taxonomy (NCBI): domain Eukaryota; kingdom Metazoa; phylum Arthropoda; class Insecta; order Coleoptera; family Chrysomelidae; genus Diabrotica; species Diabrotica virgifera. The sequence continues at coordinate 25,122,613 of NC_065443.1, forward strand.
ACGGATATAAAGGTTAGACGTCTTTTGGTGTACACTTTCCGTCATAAAAAACCTGGTACACTTTTGTTTTCCCAATGTAAACCTGTGTTCAGACTGGATACAATAGTTCGTGAATCACTTGGTAGTTGCCATAACAGATAACGGAATTGCAATAAATCTAATTACAAAAAAATGACGTTTCAAAATGTATAAAGGTTTTAGATAGGTAGGTATTATTTTTATCACTACCAATTGACCATCATTGAAGAAACCTGGGAAAGCTTGGACGAAGATGAAAATTTATAACTAAATTTATTTCTCAGTGCCCAGAAGATTACATGAAGTGATTAATAATAATGGAGCTATGACAAAATATTAATATTTCAGCAGTTTCGAATTGTAATACATATATTTAAATTCCACACTTGTTCACTGTAAAAGTTATTCATATTATATTAATTTCAAATCAATTTTTTTATTCTTCCCGTGTGTTTATTCTACTAGTCCAGAAAGCCACTGCGCATCCGCTAGGAAAAATATTCTAATTCGGATTTTTTGCACAATCTTACTTAAAAAGAACAGCTTTTAACAAATTTGCATGTTGCCAGGACCAAAAGGTGGTCAAAAATTTTTTAAACGTTTTTTTGTTTTTTTCCTAAAATTATTTTTTTTGCGTGGAAAAAAGTTCCTTTAGGTTTTTTGGATCATTCCAAACAGAAAAGGTCTTTAGTGACTTTTCCCTAAAAATGATAGTTTTTGACATATAAGCGATTAAAAATTGAAAAATTGCGAAATCGGCCATTTTTAACCCTCAAAAACTATGTGAAAAACTGAAAATTTTAATGTTGCAAGGTAGGTAGATATTTTTTCATCAACATCGATTGATGAAATCCCGAAGAGTTTTTTGTAATACAATATTCAAAACTCCTTTGTTTTTTAATTGCTAATCAAGCGTGCGCGACACTATTTTCCACCGACAGTATGGTGCAAATGAAAGGAATAAATTCGTTATTTCGTAAACCGGCGACTTTAAGGAAAAATCCCGAAACAGGTCGATTTTTATTTTTAATTTATGATATTGTGGCATATATGGTATACTAGTGACGTCATCCGTCTGGGCGTGATGACGTAATCGATGATTTTTTTAAATGAGAATAGGGGTCGTGTGGTAGCTCATTTGAAAGGTTCTTCAATTCTCTATTCAGTAATGTAAACATTTACATAATTATTTATACAGGGTGTCCTTCTACTTCTTTTTTTGTCAAATAATTTAATTTAATAAAAATTTTTTGGACACCCTGTATAAACAATTATGTAAAGGTTTATGTTACTGAATAGAGAATTGAAGAATCTTTCAAATGAGCTAGCACACGACCCCTATTCTCATTTAAAAAAATCATCGATTACGTCATCACGTCCAGATGGATGACGTCAGTAGTATACCATATATGCCACAATATCGTAACTTAAAAATAAAAATCGACCTGTTTCGGGATTTTTCCTTAAAGTCGCCGGTTTACGAAATAACGAATTTATTCCTTTCATTTGTACCATACTGTCGGTGGAAGATAGTGCCGCGCTCGCTTGATTAGCAATTAAAAAACAAAGGAGTTTTGAATACTGTATTGCAAAAAAACCCTTCGGGATTTCATCAATCGATGTTTAAAGAATATTTACTTACCTTGGCAACATTCAAATTTTCAGTTTTTCACATAGTTTTTGAGGATTAAAAATGGCCGATTTCTCAATTTTTCAATTTTTAATCGCTTATATGTCAAAAACTATCATTTTTAGAGAAAAGTCACTAAAAACCTTTTCTGTTTGGAATGGTCCAAAAAACCTAAAAAAAAACTTTTTTCCGTGCAAAAAAAAATAATTTTAGGAAAAAACAAAAAAAAACGTTTAAAAAATTTTTGACCACCTTTTGGTCCTGGCAACATGCAAGTTTGTTAAAAGCAGTCCTTTTTGAGTAAGATTGTGCAAAAAATCCGAATTAGAATATTTTTCCTAGCGGATGCGCAGTGGCTTTCTGGACTATACATACCTAGTATCCCACAACTCAAGTTTTGTATTTACAGTACAATTTACGAGAAACCAATCACGCTTCTCGAATTTAATTTAAACTAAACATAATAATTTAAAGTTATGTCTAGATTTATTAACTATCATTATTTTTGAATTGAAATATTTTCATAAATTATAAAACACGAATCAATGTATGGGTACTTAATTGAGATGACTGGCAACGTTGCCCTAGAAATTAGAATGACACATTTGACAAGATCAACTTACACAACTTGAAAAACGCGATTTTCGGTTATAAGAATTATACCAGTTTTTTTTTGACGCGAAGTGTACATGAAGACATGTGTACATATTTGCAAAAATGGCTCAAGGAATCTATTATATTATATTTATGTTGAATGTGTGAAAAATAAATATCAACTGAGATTTACGAGTCTACTTTGAGAAGAGAGATAGTTTAGCCAACTTTTCTTTTAACACTTTCAACTCCGGGTCAATATTAGATATTTTGACTCATGTGCCCATTTATACAGTCATTGCTTGATAACAGTGTGAGTGTGAACACGGGAGCCGTGTCGGCTGATTTAAAGAACGTAGACATGAGTTCTTGTCCTACGGTTAATAAGGAATATTACAAGTGAATCCCGGTTTGCGTGAAACAAATCGAAAAAAAGACGCCCTGAATGCACCACGATAATGCGCCAGCTCATACGCCACTGCTTATTCGTGATTTTTGTGCAAAAACAGCACCGTTATATGACCTTAGCCTTCACATTCACCTGAGTTGGCCCATATGACTTTTTACTGGTGTAAAAACTGAACAAAAAAAAACATATAGGGTCAAAGTTTACCACGATTGAGGAGATAAAGATCGCATCGCTAAACGAATTTAACACTAGGCCAAAAAATGCATATCAAAAGTGCTTAGAGAATTGGAAAAGGCGCTTGTACAGGTGTAATATGTGGAGGATTACTTTTTGAAGAGAATAAAATAGAAATGTTTTCAGCTAACCAATAAACTAATAATAATAGTCCCTCGTTTTATACCGCTAAGGCCGATGCCACATTATGCGTTTTGACCGGATGCGTTTCCGCCGCATCCGGTGAAAACGCATAGTGTGACAGATCGGTCCGGTTGCGTTGGAAACGGATGCGTTTTGAATCATCGGTACGCGCTTACAAACTGCACCAGACTAAACGCATAGTGTGACAGGTCGGTCCGGTTGCGTTGGAAACTGATGCGTTTTCACCGCATCCGGTGAAAACGCATAATGTGGAATCGGCCTAACACGGCTTTGGGATTATAGCAGGTATACAAGGAAGGTAACAGGGCGAGTGCTACGCTTCAACCGCCTATTATTAGCCCTGGTTTTACCCAAGATACTCATTTTCAACAAAAAAATGAAAACAATAACCTAACCTAAAAAATACACACAAATTTAACAAAATTTTAAAAAAATAAACCTAAAGTCACATAGTATTTACTGAATATTGAAAATGATTTCTGAATCATTAACACTATAACGAGGACCTGAAAGTTTTGGGAAATCTCAATTTTGAAGTCTTACTTATATGAAGACCTTAATTGGGACCAGAAGGGGACATGCCACCAAACAATACTTTGGAGAAAACATCATTTTAAACTTATTTTCAAATCCTGAAATCCAATTTTTACAGTTTTCTCGGAAGTAAGGCCCATAATCGTTTGGAAATGTTATTAATACACTATAAAGGATCCCCCAAACCGACGCGAAATTTTTGCGACGCGAATTTTCCGTAGCGGAACATTCGCAGGCGGAGCGGTAGCGGACAAGGGTTCCCCATATTGACGCGAAAGCCGACGCGACTATTCGCCATACAAATGTGAACAAATTATATTTTTAAATCGGCCAACAGGTTTAGGAAATACAAGACATCAAAAATGACCAAATTTTTAAGTGGGCGTAATCTCTATGCACGCAAATTAATAATAATATTATAATATATAATGAAAACTTATCATTTTCTCCTAATTCTGACCCGATACTATTCCAGACTTTATCCTTTTTTTCTTATATTTTTATAATCTTCGTCCGTTAAATCATATATTATAGGATATTGTTTAACAATTTCAATGAGTTTTTCTGTAACAACCATTTTAAAACACGCGAAACTACAGCGGTAGCGGAAAAAACCGTGCATGCAGCGTTTCATGAAAGGAACGCTGTTCTGCCGCGACCGTTGCGGATTCCGCGCAAAGTGGTCTGAACACGTCCATAATCCGCCGTGCCTATCGATTCGCCGCGATTCCGCGTAGGTTGCGGTTGCGAAAGTTTCGCGTTGGTTTGGGGGATCCTTAAAAGTAACACAAATGTTTCAACGGTTTTTGAGTTTTTGAACATTTTTTGAAAAAAATATGAGACATCCCCTTTTGTATAAAAAATTATATTCTAAAAATGAACATAAAATTCAGCAATAAAATAATTCAGTTGTCAATATTTTCAATAGCTGAAAAGGGGTCCAAATCTTCAGTGTCTTCCAGTGGTTCATTATTCTCAGTATCTGTAGAATATGTTGGCAAGCACCATTTTCTGCCTAAACTGTTTTGTGCAACCGCAAGGTGCACCTAATTTTTTGGTTCTATTTTCTTCCCTTTTGTATCTATATATTCGTAACCTATATTTCTTTTAGTCGTCTTGCGCTTAATTTTTTTATGTCGTTGGCTATCCTTGTGTCTCCATCTAGAAGGCGCCTTCTTTTCTGGAGTTGGCAAGACACCTGGAGAAATCTATGGAGTATAAACCTATTCATTTTCCTACCATAAAGTAAGTATTTTACTAAAAAGATATAAGCCACAAAAAACCTTTAGAACAATCCTAATATTTTTAGGTTCGAAAAATATAACATAAGAGGACAAGCCACACATTTAATAAACATACCGTTCCTAAGTTTATGTTTTAGAAATCGTTGCTACTTGCGCATACTGTATCATAGTCTTTGACATCTTCGCTTTCATTTAAAAAGGATCTTGGTCACTGTGTTCAGAATCAAATTCAGAAACGTCTATTTTCCATTTACATGCACGGGAATGTTCCGCCGCCATGTTGATTACTACTGTGGCTTGTCTCCTTTTGTTGCAAGATAAAGTTATGGTGGCATAACAGGACTTACTACAGTGGCGCCATCTATGAGAAAACAGCTGAAATTTTCTGTTTGGGACATTAATATGACCTTAAAGTGTGCAATTTCTACTTTAACTCATTTTTGACGAAATTGTGGCTTGTTCCCTTCTGGTCCCAAGGTCTTCATATCTTACTATTATATCATATACAGTAAAACCTGTGTTAACGGCCACCTGTCAAAACCGGCCACCTGTCAAAACCGGCCACCTGTCAAAACCGGCCACCTGAACTACCAGTTTCAAAGTTCCCCAAACCAAAATTTGTGGACTACAAAACCTGGTATTAGCGGCCACCTTTTTATAACGGCTAACAGTTCTGTCATTTTTAGTGACCTGACATTTGACAGGTTTTACGGTAGTAAGAAAACTTATAGCGAATACAGCTATATGAAGAAGAAACAATAAAGAACATTAATATGATTTTAAGCTTATGCTTATTATGTGTTAACGATCAGCTGTCAAGAGGAAATTTAAATCAGACGTTGGATGAGACAGGAATGTGTATTGTCGCCAATTCTTTTTAATTCCTACTCGGAAGAGATCTCGAGGAAGATCCTACTCGAGAAAAGCTCTCGAGGGTGAAACAGCTGGAATAAAGGTAAATGGAGTTCCCATTAACAACATTAGACATGCGGATGACACTGTCATCTTAGCTGAAAATATTGAGGATCTTCAGAGGCTGGTGACCAGAATAGCGGAGTTTGGACAAGAATACGGTCTAACAATGAACGTCAAGAAGACAAAGTTTATGAGAATATCAAAATATCGAATGAGTCGACCACTATGCATACCTTGGAACAATGATCATCTCCACAGGAGATTACTTACAGGAAATCAAAATCACAATAGAAAAGGCTGGAGCATATTTCAACAAAATGAGAAAAGTACAAAAAGAGATTTGAAATAAGAGCGAAGGGTTAGGTTTGCTAGGTGCTACGTTTTCTCGACTTTGTTTTATGGAATGGAAGCTCGAACCTTGAATACTGCATCAATGAAAAAACTAGAATCATTCGAGCTGTGGGTGTACAGAAGAATTCTAAAAATATTGTGGACAGATAGAACATGTCACAAACAAAGAGATTCTGAGAAAGATGAATAAAGAAATGAAAATCTTAAATACCATCAAAACAAAAAAATTGGAATATCTCGGACGTATTACACATGGAGGGAGATACAACTTGCTCTAATTGATTATGCAGGGAAAGATTCAAGGAAAGAGAAGCATAGGGAGAAGCAGAATATCGTGGCTGTGCAACCTGAGAGAATGGTAAGGATGTACGTCAAATGAACTTTTCAGAGCAGCCGTCTCTAAAATCCGAATAGCTATGATGATTGCCGACCTCCGTCGCGGAGATGGCACTTACAGAAGAAGAAAAAGCTTATGCTTAAGCTGATTTATGTAATATGATGTTTTATATGAGAAAAAACACGTTTTATGTACTGTGGTGTTAAAGTATGCTATGCCAACCAAAGACTTAGCAATGGTGAGCTGTAGCAATTTTTGGTTTTACGTTTTAAAATGGCATAGGGTGTTATAAAATTGCTATAAATTGAGGCATTGACAACGAACAGAAGGTAAGCGGCAAGAACATAATTTTACGGGAGAAGCGTAATAAAACTATTCTGTCATCTTAAGGCCGGCACCCACTTATACGGAACAGAACGCTACGGAACGGACCGCGACGATCGGCATTTTAATATTTCCGTGTATTTAAATGGCTCAGCGCCTACTTTACGGAATCGTAACACATGGCGCTGAGCCATTTGAATACACGAAAATATTAAAATGCCGATCGTCGCGGTCCGTTCCGTATAAGTGGGCGCCGGCCTTAAGACGATGTTATCACTAGCGCTATCTCTTGGCGTTTTTTATAATTAAAGAGAGATAAGAAAGACACTTGCCACCCTATCAATGCCATTGACCTTGAACTCTTGAAGGCAAAAAGTATGTTTTGAAAATTTTGACATTGACCCACCTTTCAATGTCAGCGCCTCAATTAATTTTGAATCAAGGATTTTGGAGATTATTTAAAAAGTATGTGTGAGTTTGTTGTCTTGTCTGGAGATAAGTTTCATTCCATATGCTCGAATCCTTAATATTTCTAGCTGTCAATATAATTAACATTTGATTTTCCTTTGTTTACTTTTTTGAATCTTTGTCTAAAAAATTGGTCTTCCTTGTATCTAATTCTTATTTTTTTATGAGTTCCATAAAAATTTTTTATTAACTCGTTCGCTGTCAGAGTGTTTTGTATGGCTTTTTACGTTAACGCCAGGTGGTATATTTCAGATGGGAAAAAATATCCATTCTTTGGACCAAGCTGCGCAGAAAGAGATTTCCACAGATAATGAAGTCTTATGAAAAAAATTTACACCGCCCATATTAAGAAATTCGTGAATATGTGCTTCTGGCATGAAAATGAAAAAAAATTCTCCGTCATATTGACCACGCTGCCTGTGTGAAAGATGCTTTCTCAGTCACATTGACAGAAGCCACAGTATAAAGAGGGACAGTAGAACCACTCTCCGAAAAATTGGAAGTAAAATCTTTTTCCAGTCGCTTTTGCCTCACTCTCGCATTGCTAGTCGCATAGAAAGGTACGGGTTTTAACAGGGAAAACCCGCATCCACCACTGGTGAATTACCAATTGCAATTTTACTGTCCCTCTTTATACTGTGCCGAAGCAGCAGTGAACGAGTTAAGGAACTATGAGGATCACATTCTAGTCCAAAACTGCAAGGATTGCCCTTGGAAATCTTGAAAAGAATAAATTGGGAGGTCATACGTGGGCAGTCCGATAAGTACTTAGCCTACAAATGAAAAAGGAAAATTTTGGAAAAGTGGCAATTTATTTCTCTACATAGTCTCCTTTTAGCTCGATAAACTTGACCCAGCGATGCTCCACTTCTTTAACCCGTCTAAAAAATACCTTTTCTCGAGGTCTGCAAAATAGGCTTCCGTGGCGGCGATGACCTCCTCATTCGAATTAAATTTTTGCCCAGCGAGCGTCTTTTTCAAGTTTGGAAACAAATAGTAGCCCAATTCGACCAATTTGGCCATGGCGACGACGGAGGTGTGAGCCGGTGCGTTGTTATGGTGGAAGAGCACTTTTTTCTTTGCCAAATGTGGTCGTTTTTTCTTCAATTCGGCGTCTAATCCGCCCAATGATTCGGCCTAATAGGGTCCTGTGATCGTTTTCTCCAAGTAGTCGATGTAGATCACACCTTGTGAATCCCAGAAAATGCTGGCCATCATCTTTCCGGCCGATTGGACAGTCTTCTGTCTTCTTCGGAGCACGTTCGCCAGGTGCTGTCCACTCTTTCGACTGTTCCTTGGTTTCTGGTGTATACCAGTGAATCCATGTTTCGTCGACAGTTATGAAACGACGTAAAAACTCCTTTGGATCACACTTAAATAGCATCAAACACTGCTCTGAAATGGTCTCACGGTTGCACTTATTGTCTGAAGTGAGCAATTTCCCTTCCAAAAACAAAAATCAAATCACCGACCGATATTGCTCATTTTCCATTTTATTAAAATCCGCGGACACGTTGACTTTCACACACAATCACAACAATACTATAATTTCGATTTGGGTGAAATTTTGACATTAGCTGTCTACAAGAGCGCATTAAATGACAGTACACTTCATTTGTGATAGTGGCGCCATCGGGTGGAGAGGCTAAGTACTTATCGGACTCCCCTAGTAAATTAATGTATGAACTGCATTATAATTTTATCTCATATATATTGAAGATAATATCGCCGTCCCGAAAGAACAATGACGTAACTGCATTATGTCAATTCCTGTTTATTGCGTAATTAACTTCTAAAATAACTGTGCAGATAATACAAAAACGACAGAACTGTAAGTATGTGCTGAGCCACTACAGGGTAGTTGTGTCGTTATTGAAGTACTCGCCATTTAAGAACTTGTTTTATGGTGCAAGATGAAGCAACTGTAGATATGGTTGAAAATGGGGGGATTAAATGATAATGAAATAATTTGAATTAATAGGCATGAAAATAAATGCCTTCGTTTTAAGAATAAACGCCCTACTAAATATTTAAAAATCGTTTTTTGTACAGAAAAATTTTAAGATAAACAATGACGCAACTGTAGTGTTGAAAATGGGGGGATTAAATTAAGATAATGAAATTCAAAAGAATAGGGATGAAAACAAAAGCCAAAGCCATCATTGTAAGATAAACGCCATACCGATGCTCCTATACAATTACTCTTCATTTAATCACTACATATTTTAAATATGTAAAAATGTTAAGATGAACAATGACGCAACTGTAGATAGGGTTGAAAATGGGTAGATTAAATTAAGATAATGAAATTAGAACCAACAGGGATGAAAATAAAAGCCATCTTTGTAAGAATAAACACCATACCGATGCTCCTGGACAATTACTCTTTCATTTAATACCTATTTTAATATTTAAAAATCGTTTGCTCTTCTGAAAAATTTTGCAGTTACGTCGTTCTTCTTCTGAACCCGTGATATGTCGAAGGTGAACAGGTGTTCACGTTTGAAACTGTTTGAACATGAAACAGGTCAACAGCCTTAAATATCTTAGGCAAGTATTAATTAATTATAAACAGCAATATTGGTCTCATTTTTGAAAAATTAAATAATCCACTGTTTTGTGCAATACAGAGCAATAAAAAACTACCAACATAAAACAAAAAGTTTTAAACATTAATCCTATCCAATAACAATAAAATATAAATATTGATCACCTCATGATCCAAAGTACACATTCTGTCATGGTCTAAAGTACACATTCATTAGAAAAACAATGTTATCAGCAGATAAATGGAATGTCACCTGATATCCACCTAATATTTTTAATATAATACACTTTTTCAGGTTATTTTTTTTATAACCCTAGTGATGATAAAATTTTTTTTTAGAACAACAGGTTCTAATATTTTTTTCCGTAACTCAACTCAGATTTTGATTTATTTTTTTTTAATCAGTCACTGCTGGTACACATTAAGAATTTTGGACACTGCACAGTCTAGTCGACAGGTAGCACATGTTTTTTGAGTCACTCACTTCAGTGAGTGAGTCTTTGAGTCTTCAGAATAAGTCTACATGAAGTAGTATATAAAATAATTGTATGCAGTCAGGAAGCCTGTTAGATTCTGAGCTTGTGGGGTTTTCCACAGTACTTCAGCTTTATTAATGCACATCAGGCCAACATACATTTTGCTATGTGCTTGACCAGGTAACTTTCCCAGCTGGAGTTATATTTTGTTCGCATCTCTCTTTTAATGCATCTCCAGTCTGTAGCATTAATTTTTCAATTTATTTGAGATGACAGAATACTTCAAAGACTACCTACATTTTATATTATATAATTTTTATAGAGATATGACAGCCAAGATATAGATATAGTCAAAAAGTTAATCAAAATGAACTTCGAATGTGCTATGTGGCACCCAAAACAGGGATAGACAGAGAAGCAGCGTGAAAAGAGTAATACGATCTCTAGAAGAAACTGTCAATCTCTGGAAACATAGGAACTGTAGGTGCTGGAGGGTTGGATCAATACTTCACCCATCAGAACACCCAAAGTCATTGAAATATAGAAATAAACTTCTTGTGCAGGTAATGCCATTGACTTTAGACACAATAACAAATCATTTACAAAGACAAAATCCAACCCTTGAAATGGCATAAATAATTAAGAAGCAAAAATTAAACATAAATATAACTAAACTTGTGTGCAATTGAACATATCTAAGAATTGTTACTATGACCATCTAAACTAAAAGTACAGAAAAAAATATGCTCGGAAGTAAAGGATCTAAAATCTAAAGGATCTAAAGGAAGTGTTCGGTAAAGGATGGTTGACAGAGTGGTAGAAGTCGGTGAAGAAAACGGACTGTCCCTAAACACAAAAAAAGACACAAGTAATAACAAACAACAGCACCAAGAAAGCATAACAATACATGGAGAACAAATGAAAAAAGTTGAAAAATATAAATATCTGGATACAGTAATTAATGAAAATAATGAATACACAGAAGAGATTAAAGCAAGAATAGGACAGGCAAAAAATGCTTTCAACAAACTTATTGTAGAAATTCAAAGAATTATGTAGCAGGGACATTACAATTTCTTTAAAGATAACACTTCTGAGATGCTACGTGTTCTCCATATTATTCTATGGGTTGGAGGTTTGGACATTAAAGAAAGATATTTCAGCCTTTGTGGTATGGGCCTATAGAATATTAAGAATAAGTTGGGTGGATAGTCACGAATGTAGAGGTGTTCAGAAGAATGGGAAAAATACAATTTTAGAAAACTACAATATCTGGAACATGTCATGAGGGGCAACCATTGTAACTTGTTGCAGTTAATAATACAAGAAATAATACAGGGTAGGAGTCGTAGGAAGAAGACACATCTCCTGGTTAAACAATTTGAGAGCTTGGTTTAACTTCTGCTGTTAGAGCAGTGGTAATGAAAATGCAAATTGCCATGATGGTCGCTGACTTTCTTCGAGAGATAACACATGCAGAAGATATTCCTCAAAATTTTGTTGTTTCTCTTTAGTTGTCTTGCAGTGTCAACTTCAGTCAGTGATACTGGTTTTATTTCTATCCTATTATCTTTTTCTTATAATTTTGGGATTCTTGATTTGATATATTTTTATTATTGAAAATTTGTATTGCATTTCTAATGTTTGTACATATTTAGTAATTTTATTCTCATGTTATACGTAGCTCATTGCTCAGATGGTCTTTAGAACAGTCTTCTAAGGGTTATGTACCAAATTAATGATAATGATTAAACAGGATGTTAGGAGTGATCAAGATCTGGTTTAACATATTTTATTGATCTTTTTATTTATATAAAATAGGAAGGGTACAGGCAAAGAAGCTGCTATGTCAAAATAATAGGTTTTGAAAAATACAAAATAAAAAAAAATTAGGTTAAGTGTATAAAACCATTGTTTAATTTAAGAATATGATTAAAATACCAGCGTTTTGTTCAGTTGTAAAGTGTTCCAGTAAAAGTAAAAGAGATAAAGTGAGTTTTGTTTATAATACCAGCCACATTTAAAGACTGAGATGTTTTAAATCACTATAATCACAATGCACTGTAAACAGAACGAGGATATGGGTCAAGAAAACTGATTTTCTGATTATACTGGGTTTTTGCATCCCTTATGAGGGTGTCCTATATCTAATATTTGAAACTTTTGTAGTTAAAACCACAGATTTCTTATAATAAAACGAGAAAGTAGCAAAAAGAACACCGAAAACACAATTTTTGCCTCTCAGCGATGCTGTCAAAGTCACATGACCTGGAATGGTCAATGGTTTTAAAGGTTAAGTCTCTCTGGTGTTTACAGCGTTAAATTTACTGGAATTACAGCGATGGCATCAGCCTATGTGTACAACATGACATGGTACTTTTTTTGGTCAGTTCCACGCAGACTTGACACTTTCTTAGCCTGACTAGATAAATTAAAATGTTATTCCTGACTGAAAACGTTCATAGCGGTGATTGATTTATAGAATGGTAGTATAGACCGCTGGCTAACAGAGGGGACCAAAAACTCATTTTCTGCAAAAATTGACATAGCGCCTTCTTTGTCTGTACTCTTTATATGCTTTCTGCTATAGGACTGTTTATAAATATTTTAGTGTCATGGGTTCTTCATCATGGAAGAATTATTCACATGAAAAAACTGTTAAAATCATATTAGTGAAGTCATGATGCCTTACAATGTAACCATGTAATTAGCTTCTAAAAGCATGTGTAATTAATGACAAAGAAAATGAAACAAAAAACTACATAAAAATGATTACTTAGTTGAATTTTGAATGCAATATTTTAAAGCTATGAATTAAAAAAAATAAAAGACTAAGTTTTCACTCTAATGGCATATAGCATATCCCACCAGAATGAAAACAATGGGAACCTTCTCTGGTTACACCTCCGAGGCTTCTACAATTTGCAAGCCATACGGATGCTGAGACTAAGGAAGATGAGGGAATTCTACAATTTACAATTCACGTCCCATCTGCTCAGCGCGGTAAAGTTCCAATGAGACTGGTTCCCTTCATACTCCACACAGAGTAAATGTAAATAAAAAATGAATAACCATTTTCAATTTCGTTGCAAAACGAAAATACAGCTGAACCATATTCCAGTCCAATCAGAGAGTGCTGCAAGCACCTCTACCGGTTTCGAAACTTATTAGTCTCTCATCAGGAGGCACATATGCTGCTCTCCCTGATCCAACCAAAACAAACCCCAACGTGCAGTCCCGAATTGCAACGAACGAAATGGCATAGATGCCCTAGCGGCAACTGCTAGCAAAAGACTAAGTTTTCACTCTAATGGCATATAGCATATCCCACCAGAATGAAAACAATGGGAACCTTCTCTGGTTACACCTCCGAGGCTTCTACAATTTGCAAGCCATACGGATGCTGAGACTAAGGAAGATGAGGGAATTCTACAATTTACAATTCACGTCCCATCTGCTCAGCGCGGTAAAGTTCCAACGAGACTGGTTCCCTTCATACTCCACACAGAGTAAATGTAAATAAAAAATGAATAACCATTTTCAATTTCGTTGCAAAACGAAAATACAGCTGAACCATATTCCAGTCCAATCAGAGAGTGCTGCAAGCACCTCTACCGGTTTCGAAACTTATTAGTCTCTCATCAGGAGGCACATATGCTGCTCTCCCTGATCCAACCAAAACAAACCCCAACGTGCAGTCCCGAATTGCAACGAACGAAATAGCATAGATGCCCTAGTGAAAATGGTTATTCATTTTTTATTTTTTAAAAAAAATAAACTTATGAAAATGATTGCAGATTAGGTTTGTTTAGCTTAGAAATGTATGTATTGATTTACTTAGGTATAACAAAAATCTTTTGAGATACAAAGGAGAAAGTGAAGAGAGGCTTTGACCCACATTTTTTTTATTATTAAGAAAGCATAATAAAGACAGAATATTGTAGTATCTATTTAATTGCAATCCAAATGTTCTGATATTCTTTGTTAATTTTTTATATCAAACCAGAATCCTTCATGGATTTAATAGAGTAGAGATGGAGGAATTATGTAACAACAGTTACACAAATGTAACAGTTCTGCAGAACCTGTCTTAATAGTTCTTTCAAATAATTCAGGTAAAGGTTTCCTCTAATCGCCTTATTCAAAATTTGGGTATAATTAACTAAATTAACACCAAAACAATTCCGATTTTTACCATTGATTCAGGTCACTCTTGCTTGATTTAACAAACAGTAAATGACGATTAAGTGACGTTGTAAAAAAAAAGTTATGTGGATTCATAAATAAACATATGTTTGAAAGTATGTTTTTTTCATTAATTGTCCAAATGGCAAATTCACGTCTTAAAATATGCGTAATTGTAGTTATTTGAGCTCTTTTTATACGCAGAATCGGCCATCTCTAACCAACTTGCATATGGCGGATTTTGATTTTTAGGGAGATCAATTTTATTTTTGGTACCTATCGAAATACATTGGAATAATGCCAACTGCTATTCTCCTCACTTTTATTTACTTTACTATTAAAACACATTTTACACACATTTTTTAAATCTTAATCTAACACAAGAACACATTTTTCTCAACTGCCAACGCAACGGGAAATTAAAATAAAGGCTATTGCATAACAAGATGGCTGCCAACATTGTTCAAATACCACCCTACAAATCCTCGAATCTGTGTATCTGTAGGGTCTAAAAGCCCCAAAAATGTGTACACAATCTATGGAAAATAAAACTATAGGTAATAAAACATGCAAATTAATTGCAGAAATGAATAAAACAATATAAAAGTAGAATATGAAATTTGATGAGTCATTTCTTACCATTTTCAAAAATCCTGAAATTTGGTAGTAGCACTAAAAATATAGTCTCTTTTATAAGTATTTAATTTTATAGTTCATTAGAAAGAACATAATGCACGATTAAAACACGTCTCAGCTTCTAAAATAATGATGCTTATGGGGACAACGCCCTATCATTCTTTGTATAAACTAATCTACTTAATAATACATAAATCTGAATATATTTTGGGATAAATCGACGTATATTCCAAAAAAATAACTATTTTATAATATTTTAACAGCTAAAATCGCGAAATTAATACCATATGGCTAATATGACACAACAAATCTACCGCTTCTAAATATTTGATCTTTCTCAACAAACCGATGTGGCGGAATGGCGGAAATCGGAAATAGTAAAATCGAAATTGACGTTCCTTTGTTCACGATGACTAACGGATATGACGCACGACGCAAGCGCTTCTATCAGCTACACAACATTTTCCAAATAGAGATGGGAGATAATGTGACTCGTTTTGCAAATGATTCTATTGCTGTGAGTTTCGACGGTAGCGCTCTCTCGCGGTTTGAAACTTGTACTTTTCTGATAAAATTGGTGTATGAGATATATAAAAAACGAGAAAAATAGATATTTATCTAGAAAAACACAAATTATGAACTGAAATATTATTGTAACCTGATTACTGAACGCATGATACTATAAATAACGTTATTTATAGTACCATGACTGAACGAATACACAGAATAATCATGATACTATAAATAAATGGAATTAATAGTAAAAGTAATTATGTTTTTTTATTTTATTCATTATAATTTTAATATTTATAAATTCGTGCGACTGGGTGACTGCTTACGCAAGAGGCCATTGAGAAAAAGAAGAAGTTTATGTGAAATTAGGAGGTTACCTCTGTTTTTATTGGCTGTGAATTTCGTAGGTAGCGCTCTCTCGCGGTTTGAATCTTGTACTTTTCTGATAAAATTGTTCAAATTCAATGCACAAAACTTCCACTAATAGCGCTGGCGAAAACTGTCAAATCCCCTCTACTCATCGGCTCCTTAGAATATAAAATAAACCAGGAAGGAGTACAATGCGAAATGACTTCGAGCCAGGAAGGAGGTTGCAAATGGCGATCAGCTGTCAGATTTGCTTTCTATCTCCAGTGACGTACCTTTGAAAGAGGAAAGAAAAGAAATTTTTAACGATTTTATTACATCTTTGATGTTAAACAAACAGCTATAGATCAAGAGAAAATACGTATTAAATAATATGTTGTTGAAAAGTCAGTTAAATAACATTTTATTATACTAATAACTTCAGTTAATTGATTGCATATACAGGAGCTTTATCAGATGGTACGCCTATGCACACAGCTGATCCAATACACAAACACCTTTTATCTCGTTGACAAAAACTTGTGAGTCATCCACAGACGTTCAAGATGGCCGATTCCGCTAGAAATTTAGGGTGTTGTTGATATATGACAGACTCCTTCCTATTTATTTTATATTCTAAGATCGGCTCACGATCGGTTCAAGATGGCCGATTCCGCTAGAAATTTAAGGTGTTGTTGATATATGACAGACTCCTTCCTGTTTATTTTATATTCTAAGATCGGCTCACAGCGAATATGGCTGTGAGTTTCGACGGTAGCGCTCTCTCGCGGTTTGAAACTTGTACTTTGCTGATAAAATTGGTGTATGTGAAATATATAAAACGAGAAAAATAGATTTTTATCTAGAAAAACACAAATTATGAACTGAAATATTATTGTAGCCTGATTACTGAACGAATACACAGAAATAATAGTAAAAGTAATTATTTTTTTTATTTTATTCATTATAATTTTAATATTTGTAAAATCGTGCGACTGGACGACTGCTTACGCAAGAGGCCATTGAGAAAAAGAAAAAGTTTATGTGAAATTAGGAGGTTACCTCTGTTTTTATTGGCTGTGAATTTCGTCGGTAGCGCTCTCTCGCGGTTTGAAACTTGACTTTTCTGATAAAATTGTTCAAATTCAATGCACAAAACTGCCACTAATAGCGCTGGCGAAAACTGTCAAATCCCCTCTACTCATCGGCTCACAGCGAATAGAATTACATATATAGATATGAAGGGTCAGAGCTATGGTCAGGTCCGAGGGAAAAACGATGAATGTCAATTTTTGGTCATTTTGCGATTTTTGTGCAATCTGTTAGTTTAGAAAGAGTACTATCAACCTGTGAATGGCCAAGAGGAAATAACGATGAGAATCGTCTAAAAAAACGTCACAAGATTGGACGCAAGGGAGAAAAACAATGAAAATATGTAACTTTGTTTCTTATTTTACCGAAAATGCTTCCAGATAGACATTCATCGTTCTTCCCCCTGCCCCTTCATATGTTTATACAACATATAGAGCAAAAATGACTAATATAGAAAATAATAGGTAAAATGTAACATAGAAAATGAAATCTCATATACGATCAAAATATCGAAGGCAAGTACCTACTTGAGAACAATTTTAAGGAAAAAGCTGTGAATGGCTGATGAATTACTGGATATGATTCTTAGGTTTCCCAAAGAAAGACACTGATCTGTTCAAAACTTAATCATGAAATAAAATCCAGAAAAAAAACACTGAAAAACTTGTGCTGTATGTTTTTATGCCATATTAATGTGGTTTCACGTTTATTTCAAACAAAATTGAAATTTGAAAAATTTGGGTGCTTTCCGAGATTCTGAGTCCTGCTCTGGTTTATTTCGAATTGGCGCTTATAATATTTCTACTTGGATACCGGATACTGGATACTTGAGACAGCCGAATTATAGGAGCCGATTTAAAAAATCACAGAATCATTAATCTCTCTTCTAGAATTTGTAACCATAGAGGTATATATTGACATAGAGGGAGCCTACCTTCCGCGCTTGCTGACGACAAGATCTCATGGACTGGTTTGCTGCATCTCTTTCTAACACATTGTATCGAAAATCTATGATGACATTCAGTGTGAAGATAGGCACGGAAGAGGAGGACAACTGTAGCAGCTTTACTATGCGTAAGAGTGAAACAGCACTAATCCAAATAAAAAAGATGGTGTCGTCACTTCGCTTTGAATGACACTCTCTCTATGCTAATATATAACTCTATGTTTGTAACACATCCGTTTCTATTCCTCTTCTTGGGCAACTTCTGCTACATACCTTATTACCGTTGGATTTCCATCCATATTTTATTACATTTCGCGAAATTCGTTCGCGAAGCCATCCTAAACATTTTTACAATTTCTTAAAATCCAGCTTAATTATTGACTCCTTTTGATCCAATTTGATCACATTGGCACACAAAAAATTTGTCTTATTTCTGTGTCTGTGGTATTTGAGAGTACCCGGATAATCCTATTGGTTTGATTTTTGATTTGATACTGGTTGATACCAAGGGTTGATACTGGATTTGATACTGGCAACTGGCAGATACTGGCTTTTCATTCACAGTCATTTGTTTCGAGCTTCGAGGTGTTTTTATATCAATGGTTTCGAGCTTCTGTCATGTGTTGTATACCAAAGAATACATATCTCTCAGGGAGATATTGGGGGCTATGATGTATCATTTACGTAAAGTGATTACACACATGTGTAAAGTTCAGAATTACGTACATCAGATTACAGTCATCAAAACCATGGGCTGCGAACTCAATGGAAAAAATTGGTTCCATATATTATAGTGAGCTTCCGGAATTAGAGATGGCGATACATAATGTTGATCGCTAATATATGTGGTACAAGGCTAATTGAAAAGAAGAAGAATATTTGACAATTAGGGATTCCAATGAACTGTCAGTGGTGGTCGGTGGATGGCTAAAGTGACATGGCCATAGACACAGTTAAGGGGGGTGGTCATGATGTATGTAATGTTTACATTGAATATTGACAAATTTGTAAAGAATATCCTGTTTGGTTTTGTTTTTTTGTTAATTGTGTAGCGAAATTTGTGAAATTGTGATAGCAAATTAAATATGAAGTGGTTTAAACATTGGATACGCCTATGGATGACAGTTTCGCCATCCAGCAGCCATATTATATCACGTGATTTGGAATGCCTAATTGAATTTTGAGTTGGACAGTTGTGTTCATTGTTGTGTTTATTTTGTAACAGCGTTGCCACATTCAGCAGATTTCTACTTTTTGGATAGATTTTTGATATATTTTTTTTTTAATTCTAGTAGGCAATATTTTTTAGTAGGTTTTTGGTATACAGTGATGAGCACGCTAATAACCGGCAAAAAAGCTCAAAAGATGGAAAACATAATACATTGCGAAACAAAAAGAGATGAAACTAGTGGAGGTGGAAATTATCGTTATAAACGTATTAATTAACATTACATTACATAGTTTTCCACCTGTAGACGTCTGTGACAGGAGTATTTTATAAAATTCTACTCATAGAAAAAAGTGTTGTGTGATTTGGTAGAATGCGATCTTACTCTTTAAAAAACATGTCACGTATTTCAGCGCCATCTCAGCACCTGGTTAAATGGAAGGATACTACAAATCTGGCCTCCACATAAGTGGTCTGTAGCTTCGACATGATAGGTGTGAAATTTTAAACGCTCTTGTTGTTGATTGGATAGGAAGGGTGCCATAATCTAGCCTCCATGCTAGGTACATAGCCTCCATACGGTACTTCCAATATTTAATATTTTATTCAATTGGACAATAAAGGTAAAACACAAACAACTTTTGTTTCTTACTTATTTATTTATAAAATAATGTGACATTTTACATAGAAATATGAGTATTTAATTTGGATTAAATAAATGTTTACTTGCTGAACTTTTCCACCGTCTGCACACACAACAGCTGAACGGAGCCATTAGACCTAACAACAAAACGCGAAATAAAGTGTGTATTTTAAAACTGTTGGATAAACAGTACCTACAATCAGAAAATCTCTACCTTCTATACGAGGTAGGAGTATGTACAGTTCCTCATGACTCACCCTGTATTATCATAGAGAGAGTGTCATTCAGAGCGAAGTGACGACACCATCTTGTTTATTTGGATTAGTGCTGTTTTACTCTTACGCATAGTAAAGCTGCTACAGTTGTCCTCCTCTTCCGTGCCTATATTCACACTGAATGTCATCATAGATATTCGATACAATGTGTTAGAAAGAGATGCAGTAAACCAGTCCATGAGATCTTGTCGTCAGGAAGCGCGGAAGGTAGGCTCCCTCTATGTTAATATATACCTCTATGATCGACCCCGATGCATTGAGTGGCATATCTCTAGCCAAGTCTATTTTCTTTACATGTCTGAGCCTTAGACAAGGAAAGAGAGAGGACGAGTAATCCTATGACCAAAAGTGAAGCCAAACTGACACCAGGGATTTTGATCATCGACGTATCTTTGGGGTATTGTTATGCATTGAGTATTTAAAATAAAAACATGAAATGTATTTAAAATGAAGAATTTGTGTACGGTAAATGTTTTATTAAGTTGCTCATATTACGTACATATGTTTCAATACATACATATGTTTTTATTACGAATTTTAGATGATGATTTACTTTATTTTTTATGAAATTTTAACCTTCAACGAACACCCACCACTGGCAACCCATTGTTATTTTTGACGTGACCGCCATGTTTCTGGTGACAAACAAACCAAAAACTGCTGGCTTCACTTTTGGAACGTGTGTGTTAAATGGGTGTTACCCGTCCTCTCTTTTTTCCTTGTCTAAGGTCTGAGCAGTACCCGATGTGTTTCGTCTTATGAACTCTCCGCAAACTCGTATACCTGCCAAGTAGGCGAATAATTTTGTACTTGCCAAGTACACGAGTCGCGTGAACCTACCTTAAAAAGAACAAGAAGAAGAAGAACTAAGTAACGTAACTTGTAACCTAAAATAACAACTATTATTTTTTGGTATATTTTTCTCAAAGTCGTAAGTTTGAATTCCGGAGAATATTTGAGATGGGCGAAGGTGAATATGAAAATGAACACATTGAAGTTTCGAAAAAGGGGCGACATCGAAAAAAATTACTCTATAATTCAATTTTACAACTAATGGAATTTTATTTCAGTGATTCTAACCTAGCTAAAGATAGATTTCTTTCACAATTAATTAGTGAAAATCCATGTAAGTATAGTTACATGTTACATTTATTCTGTAGTATGGTATAATTAGAATTAGACCCAAATCCTAACACCCAAAGTAATAGTTATCCTCCAATACAAAATTGTTTTATATTGGCCACAAAACAAAGTTCAGTAAAAAGTTACTCTATTTCGAGCCTTGCGTTTGGTTTTAAGTGAGTGGGGGGAGAAGTCGGTAAAATAATAGTTTTTTTAGGTTGTTCACAAATATTTCAAAAATTGTGGTTTAGCGTGAAGAAGGTTCTATACTCTATACAATAATGCTTTACGTTAAAACAAGAAAGGTTCTATGCATAATTGTTCTAAAATCAATGGTTACGGAGGGTGGAAAAGTGGGGTTTTCCATGTTTTTTGTATTATTTGGGCAAATTATAATATTACTGAGGAAACTAATATTTTTTTAACAGGATTGTGTTTTGTAAATAATATGCTGTTTCAGTGGCTGGTGGTATGTTAGTGATAAGCCCTTGAAGTAACGTCAATCTCACCACCTTCTTAAAGGGTGCTACTCTTTAAAGGAAAAGAGGCTTCCACAGACCAAGGCTATAAAACCTGTGGTACATTCAATGAACCGTCAACACGGATGGAATAGGCACGAAGAAAATTAATGTGGCCACGATCAGGGCCGGCCCGTCCATATAGGCGAACTAGGCGGCCGCCTAGGGCGCAAAATCCGCCTAGGGCGCAAAATTAGGGACGTAGTACTTTCTCATGTAGTAGTTGTGTAACTCGCAGAGACAGAAAAATCACTGGGTAATGAAAGGTGAAGGATATTTTATTTTAGTTGTCTTATAAAATAAGAAAACGCAAAACTATAACTTAACGTTAACATTAATTACTCGTTTTGGCAACCTCGCTGAGCGTAAGCCTACTTAGTGGCGCAGTGGTCGCGGCAACCCCACACTCTTCACTTCAGTCAAGCCAGCAGTCATAGCGTGAACAGAATAAGAGTACTAGTCTGTCATTAGGGCGCTGCGTGTTATGCATTTTCACTTTTCAGTTTAGTGTAGTAGTGCAGTGTTGTTGACTTTGTGCATTGATTGACAGTAGTAGTAGTTGTTAATTTACGATAACAAAACTGCAAAAGGAAGTTTGAATTAACAAGTAAGTAGCTTATACTCTTCATATTTATAATTTTTTTCAGTCATCATATCATATAGGCCATTGTCATATTGTTGTTGTATATAGGCCTAAATCAAATCAAAATTGAGATTGTTTAATTATCATAACTTAAAGAAAACCCCTTGTGAACACTTGCCTCTGTTTCGCCTACGATGCCGATGTGATTGATTAGGAACTGGCTGCTGAGTGCTGGTCATGCTGGCTGCTGTTCTGGGATTTGGGCGAACTGAGTGGTTGTTTAATTTATTTAATATTACACAATATGAATGTTGAATGAATTATTAGTTTTGAAATCCACCTGGACATTTCTAATTTTGCTTCCAAATATTTATCAAAACAAATTATTTTTTGTTGAAAACAGTATAACTTGACTTTTTAAGCAAGAATGACCATTGGATTTTTTTGTAAAATTTTTTAACTTCTAATTTCTATCAAATTGATTTCAAAATTAGGCCTACTTTAAATGTATTTATAAATAATATTAAAATAATAGGCTATTAATGTAATTTTATTTAAGAGAAGTCCTTGCTTCTTGGGGGTGTAATCCTAATTTCATATCTTGAGTAAAGACATTCAAAATTTTTTCATTTTTTCAAAATGAAGTTAGCTTAATCCAATCATTGTTTTCTTTCCAGATATGATGTCAGGAAAACACTCGGGCTCTTGGTTTAAGAAAAGAAGACAGGAAAGAGAGGAGTCAGCAAAAAAAGCTAAAGGGTCTTTTGAAAAATATTTAATTAAACCAAATGACACAACTCTTAGGGAGGAAAGTTATAATGAATCACCTTCCACCTCTGGAAAAACCAACCAGCTCCTACCTCAAGAATATGCTACAGAGAAAACAGATACTGAATCACCTTCTACTTCTGGGGGAATCATCCAGATCCAACCTCAAGAATGTCCTAGGAGGATAACAGCTATTGAACCGCCATCTACTTCTGCAGAAAACAACGAACGTCAACTGCAAGAATTTCAAAATAATTTCGTTGAAATGGACGTTGACGTTACAGATAATGCAGTGGAATTACTGCCGGAAAATTCAATCTCACCCAAAGTTACGCTTGATTATGCTGATCCAGCGTCTTGGGACACTCTAAATATTAATCGCCAAACTTTACGAACCATTTTAGTAGAGCATGGACCTGACCAAGTAAAAGGAAAATTTCCGAAGGGTGTGAATAACAGAAAATTTTCTGACTTTCATTATAGAAGGAGGCTTCCAAATGGTGAATATGTGTACCGAGACTATCTTCAATACTCAAAATCTACCGACAAAGTTTTCTGTTTTTGTTGTAAGGTGTTTGGCGGCATAAATGTCTCTTCTTCATTAGGCAAAAGTGGTTGTAATGACTGGCACAATATGTCGGCCCTCCTTGAAACGCACGAAACATCAAATGATCACCTTCAAAACTTTGAAAAATGGAAAACACTGAAAAAAGCACTTAAAAAAAATTTAACTGTTGACAATGTTTATGAACAAAAAATAAAACAAGAGGAAATTTACTGGCAGAAAATTCTAGAACGGCTGTTTGCTCTCGTCAAAACTCTTGGGTCCCAAAACTTGTCATTTCGCGGCACGACAGAAAAATTAGATGTTAATGACAACGGAAATTTTTTAAAATTTATTGAATATTTGGCCATGTTTGACCCAATAATGAATGAGCATCTAAGAAAAATCAAAAGTGATGTCAACAGGCACACTCATTACTTAGGGAAAAATATACAAAATGAGATGATTCAAACTTTAGCTAATGCAATAAATGCAGATATATTGTCCTCAGTACATACGGCTAAATATTTTTCTATTATTTTAGACTGCACACCAGATGTTAGTCACGTAGAGCAAATGACAATTATTATTCGATTTGTTGAACTACCAAAGTCATCTCTGGCATCCTCAACAGAAGTATCTAGTTATCATCAAGTACTTGTAAAAGAACACTTTTTGGGATTTGTGCCTCTCACTGAAAGTACCAGTGGTGAGTATATGACGGAAGTAGTTTTAGAAAAGTTAAAAGAGATTTCTTTGCCTGTAGAGAATATTCGTGGGCAAGGTTATGACAACGGAAGCAACATGAGAGGAAAAGAAAGTGGAGTTCAAAAGAGAATTTTAGATGTCAACCCACGTGCATTTTATGTTCCATGCTGCTCACACACTTTGAACCTTGTTGTGAACGATGCAGCTTCGTGCTGTGTAGAGGTTACTACTTTTTTCGATGTGGTTCAACGAACATATGTGTTTTTTTCGGCATCAACTCGACGATGGGATGTTTTGCGCCGTCATGTTCCAGCTTTGACATTAAAACCCTTAAGTGATACAAGATGGTCCAGTCGAATTGATGCACTAACGCCTCTGCGGTACCACTTGTCTCATGTGTGTGATGCTTTGGAGGAGATTTCTGAGGACACTTCTCTAAAAGGATCAAGTGGCAGTATTGCGAAGGTAGAAGCACTTGGATTACTTAAACACCTCTCAGACTTCAAGTTTATTGTTGCCCTTGTTACATGGCACAATATTTTATTTCAGGTAAACCTAACCAGTAAGATACTACAAGAAAAGGATTTGAGTCTCCAGAAAGCAGTTAGTCACCTGAAAAAAACCGAAGAGTTTTTGGTTACAGCCAGAAGTGATGTACAGTTTCAGAGAGTTCTGGTTGATGCTAAGGAAGTAGCAGAAGAAGTTGGAATAGAACCAATTTTTGAGAGGGAGAAGGTCCGAATAAGAAAAAAGAAGAAAATGTTTGATTATGAATCAACAGATGAATCAGCAAATGTTGCCAGTGACCCGTCAGAAAGTTTCAAGATTCAATTTTATTTTGCTCTTTTAGACACGGCTGCTAATGCGGTAAAAGAAAGATTTTCCCAGTTAAATACAGTATCTGGTGTCTTTGGATTTTTATACAACATTACTGATCTTAAAAACAAGACTACATCTGAGGTTAAGTCGATGTGCAACAACTTAGAAAAATCATTAGGAATTCAAAAAGATGGACGTTTAATTGAATCTGATATTGATGCTGTAGGACTGTGTTCTGAATTGAAAGCAATTTCTCATCATCTCATC
The DNA here is from genome assembly GCF_917563875.1 of Diabrotica virgifera virgifera. NCBI lineage: Eukaryota > Metazoa > Arthropoda > Insecta > Coleoptera > Chrysomelidae > Diabrotica > Diabrotica virgifera. The sequence continues at coordinate 25,147,971 of NC_065443.1, forward strand.
GACTCTATATCAAGCCCTGAAGAAGTCCTAAACTACATTTACCAACACAACCTTGAGAATGGATTTCCTAACATATGTGTAGCACTTCGTATTTTGCTTACGATGCCACTTTCTGTAGCTAGTGCAGAACGGAGTTTTTCCAAACTTAAATTAATTAAAACCTATCTCCGCAGTACAATGTGCCAGGAGAGACTTGTAGGTCTGGCGACAATATCTATTGAAAGTGAGAGAGCAAGACAAGTAGACTTAAAAGTTCTCATTCAAGAATTTGCTAAGCAGAAAGCAAGAAAAGTGCCCTTAGGACTTTAGTTTTTAGCCAAGAAATACTGTTAATTTCTAATCTGTATTTAAAAGTGACTTTCAGTCCGAAGTTAATAGAACAGTAATCCAATAGCAAACAGTATTGCAATATGTTAGTCAGTGTATTGTTTAAGACAGTGTTATAAAAGATTTGTAGACTAACTTTGAGTCTCCGTTTTTTATGATGAAAATTATATGTACAGAATTCAACTTTGACCCATTAAACCCATATGCCTTTGGTTAAAGTACGTCTTATGTAATTACATTTGCTTTTTATGAAATTAAAGTTTGTGTTATGTAAAATAGCAGTTATTTTATTTATATATCCCAGTCATTAATCAAAGGTTTATTAAATTAAATTAAATTATTAACATAACACAGAGTTGAAATACCGTGTCCCGGTAAAGTGCTAGTTGAACTTTTTCAACTGTAATGAGGGCGCAAAATTTGTTTTCGCCTAGGGCGCCGCAAACCCTAGGGCCGGCCCTGGCCACGATACAAGAGAGAGAGGCAGAGAATGGGCAGGAAAATTTGACAGGCTGTGTAATTTGAGTTGCCTATATCAACTTAAATCGGGGAAATGGACCTCATATTTTCAACGAAAACTTTTCGTTTATAAATTCACAAAGTTTGTGTGATATTGCGTTGCCGCTCCTGCAATACATAGAGCAGATTTATCGATGGTTTCTTATGTAGTTTTGTGTTCTGAATCCAAATGTGAAAACGGCATTTCGATATCTCTAACCATCTTCGAGATAATCGACCTCAAAGTTTAAAATATGACATATAGTCCGTTCGCTAAACTCAGACTCAACTGGCTAGTGATTTAAGCTAGTAATTTTGCCAATTTGATAAAATTGCCAAAAAAATTATTACTAAATAGTTAATAATTACTAAATATTTAGTAATTTTGCAAATTTTGTCAAATTTGGCAAAAAACAAAAAAGTTACGTACTAAAATCTTTAGCCATTTGCGTCTGAGTTTAGCGAACCGACTATAACAATCATTTTATTTTCTGCCGACACACTAACTGTCAGCTGAAATCGTTGCTAGTAAGTAGGCTAGTTTTTTAATCTGAATTTGTCAAGCAAAGCATAGGTTATTTACATTTGAGTGTGACACTTCGTGAATGTCAAACTAAATTTTAAATGAAATATTAATAAAATATCAACGACATTTGATAGTGAATTTAATTATTATATAAAATAAATAAGATGTTCAAAAATACAATTTGAGTATATTTTGAAAGGAATAATTTATTAAAAGCTTCCAAAAAGGTTTATACGAGTATACAGCCTCCCCTTGGGAGTACCTAATGATGGACTGTTCCATTTGTTATTAAATGAAAAGTGTTATTATAGTCGGTTCGCTAAAATAAGACACAACTGGCTAGTGATTTTAGTAGGTAATTTTTTAGTTTTTTGCCCATTTTGAAAAAAATTGGCAAAATTACTAATTATTTAGTAATTATTTTTTTTTTGCCAAATTGGCAAAATTACTGACTAAAATCACTAGCTAGTTGTGTTTAGCGAACCGACTATATGAAATGTTGTTTGGAATAAAAAATTATGGTCTGATATGTGCATTCCTCTAATGGAAAAAAATATTTGAAAATTTTTCTCAAATTATGGATATCAACATTTTCATTTATAACTCTTTTATTTTTAGTTTGATGAAGAAAAGTTATTCTTCATAAAAAGCTCTTCATGGTCTAGATCTATGATGCAACCCTCATATTATATCAAATTTTATTAATTTTATATGAGGTATATAAGAAATATGAATTTCCATCAAGAGTAAAGTACCTTTATAGTTCAAAATATTTATATTAGAATGAATTGCACATTAAAACATAATTTTTATTTCTAAACAACTTTTTATAATAGCAATTTTCCATATTATGAATTAAAATATGCAAATAAACAAAGTTTTCGTTATGATAATGCTCGCATTTTCAGCTTGTTTTAACTTTATTGACTTAACTTAGCCTATCGGCCCTAGTTAAATAATATAAGTATACCAAGTTAAAAAAATATGAGGTCCATTTCCCTGATTTAAGTTTATATAGGCAACTCAAATTACACAGCCTGTCAAATTTTCCTGCTCATTTTTTATCTCTATCTAGGACCTCTCTCTTGTATGTTGGTGGCAATCTCGCTTCACTAATTGAATGGGACGGAGCCATTTACATATTTGTCTATGATGTGTGTTCCAATGTTGTGTTTCAATTATCATATCCTAGATCTGAGAATAGGGAACTTGCACATTTTTTTTTATTACATAATCTATCACATGTGTTTGCCTATCACATTAATACAAGCGTTATATCAAGAGTGACTGAAATAAAAGATTTGGGGGTGTTATTTGACAGTTCCTTGTCATTTATCCCACACATTAACAATTTGTCAAATAATTTAATCTAGGTTTTATCACAAGAAACTCTCGAGATCTTTCCGTACCTACATATAGAATTTTATATCTTACTTTCGTCCATAGCATCCTGTCTTATTCTTCTATAGTGTGGTCACCACACTATTTTAACCATATTTACACCCTTGAAAAAATTCAAAATAAGTTTCTCCGGATTTGTGCTTATAGATTAAACTTAAAGAACATGTCTTCAGTGGAATTAAGGTCAAGGCTAAATATCAGTTCCTTAGAAGACTACAAAGCTAAATGTGATTTAGTTTTTCTCTATAAACTACTTGACCATACCACCGACTGTTCTGATTTATTAAGTCTTATCAACTTTAGATGTAGCACTAGAATTCTTAGAGACATGCCCATATTTTCTATAAAACACTATCACACCAACTATGGCAAATTCTCTCCAATTAACAGGATTCAGACATTGGGAAATGACTTTAGTCAATCTTATGATCCGGTGGATACAAGATCTTTAAGATTTAAGCACTGCCTGACTGAGTATGTAAGGAATTGAAGATGAGTGACCTTTACCTTGGAGTCTTCATTTCATTTGATTTTAATTGTCAGAGATTTTCATTTTAATAATTTCAGGAATTTTAATTTACTTAAATTATAATCATTTGTTTAACAATATTTACATATTAATTATTTAATACTTAGTTTAGTATTTGTGTTATGGTTAGGATACTTTATTTTTGATATTTGTAAAAATGGGGACATCCCGTAATAAATAAATAAATAATGTTCAGTTTTGTATAAAAATGAGATTTCCAAAATTTCATGCTTCAAAAACTCATAATAACTTAGAAGTACAAATTTAAAGTCTTCTGTATCTTAAAATAGTTCAAATGACCCGTGACGTCACAGAGTTTAACTGTGTGGTTCCGTTTATGGTTACATTTAGGTATATTCTTCTTCTTCTTTAATTTATTGGCCTACACCTACTTGGGTATTTGGCCAGCTCGTCATTGGGGAATAAAGGAAAAATAGGTTTGTTCTAGCATTAGTTTCAAACGGTTTGAAACCATCAGCGAATAGTGGACCAGCGCGAGTAGAGGGGATAGCAGTGGTGACTGTATTATGTTTTCTCACTGACCAACTGTTTGCTGATGGTTTCTGACTAGTTTGACTGTTTGCTAGAACAAACCTATTATTTATATTCTAATGACATTTATCGTATGTCATTGTAATAATATATACCGGTTTGTTGAGATTGGAGTTTGATACAGTTTTTGAAGGAAAGTAAAGAAGGTTTACTATTGAAAATAAAACCATTTTGTAAAAGTACAAATTTTGTATGAATAGTTCAAACGATCAAAAACACTTGTAAAGTCACATAACTGTATTTTCTACTGACGTTTATAATGTCTAATTTAAAATTATATATACAATTGGTGTAGAATGTAAACATATAACCCCGTGACGTCACAACGCGTTTTGGGGTGGCTGGTATAAGTTGAATTTTTAGTCGTCTTTAGGGGCCAAACGAATGACAAACAAAACTTTTTTATCTTTGATACAGGTTCTAAATTATGTTATGTTGTGATTTATACCATTTTTTTTTTCGAATTTAAAATTTTATGCAAGTTCCCTATTGCTGCTTATTGTTGAGTTTAGATCACTGTTTCTACACTCACAGTTATGGATGCATTCTTCTTTGAAAGTACACACTATGAGGGAAAGTAATTCCTTGGAATCTGCAACACATTCTGTTTTATTGGTGTCAGGTGTTTTTTAATCTTCTTCCAATCTCACACGAATGGATTCTTCTCATTCAGCCACTACTGTACCTAGTGGAAGGTTCTGAACTAATGCTGGATGGAAGCTCCTGAAGTGAGGAGTAGTGCAGCTAACTGAAACAAAGAATGTATAGGCTGCTTTGCAATAGCCTTCAAGTAAGACTAGTAGCGAAAAAAATCTAGAACTTCCATGATTCTCGCACCAAACATTGCAAGAAGGAAATGCTTTCCAATGTCACATACTGCACTGGGGTCACCTTTGGGGTTGTTAAAGACTAGGGGCCGTTCAAGTATTACGTAACGCAGGTGGGGGGGGGGGGGGTTAAAAATCTTCAAAAATTGCGATACGTAATACTAGGAAGGGAGGGGGTCAAAAATCTTCAAAAACCGCGTTATGTAATACTTGAACTCTACTTAAAAGTTTTTAAGAAGAGTGTCGTTGGCTTACACTTTCCCCTACTGTGTAATTTTCCCCTTCATGTAGATAGCTAATACCCTGTTACATCCTGTAAACTCGTATATTTCAAGGAGTACATCCTTCATATTCCCAATGCCTTGCTGAATGTCAACAATAGTGTAGACTTTTGCTGATTGCCTTTCTTTTTTACCACCATTTTCAATTTGATCTCTGACGGTATGTGGACAGTCAACAAAACTATTAGGTCTATGTCATTACCAATAACACAACATTCAACATCTTTCTTAGCTTCATCAGTAGCTCTTAAAACTATTAATAAGCCAGTATCACCCGATGCTTGATGAACTGTGCAACCACATCTTTGCAAGTGCACTGTAAGAAGTGAAATAAGGCCTATTTTGTTGTTAGCGTTACTTCAATGCTAGAATGTGCTCTGCGTAGGTGTGCTTCATCTTTTGTATTTCCTTGCTGGTATCCATCAAATACAACAGACGCTGTTCCGTAATGAGTAATTATGATGTTTAATAAGATCCATTAGTTATTGCTGTTCAGATTTATTTTACTGAAAAATCTAAAAATTAGAATAATGTCTACATCTACACACTCGGTAAATTTGGAAACATTTCTTTTTAGAAGGACTATGCATAGGTCCTTTTTTGTTTCAAATTTAATGGAGAATATTTTTGTATAGAACATTGTTCATGCTAAACCCCATAGTTTTAGAAATATTGACGAAAAACACAAATAACTACTATTTTACAGACTTCTCCCCTCCTCCCCCTCAAACCTGGTGTAACTTTTTACTGAATAATATGTGGACCAATTTTTTGTGAAGGAAAACTTTTACTTTGGATGTCGGGGTTAGGCCTTTTTTGGACCAATTGTACCATGTTATTGTGGACTATATCAAAAATCACATGTTGCTCTTATCAGTTGTAGATATAAATATATTTTTGAAATTCAATAAAATTAGAAAATTAAACTGTACTCTGGATGATTTACGAAAAGCAATTAGCAAGTCGGATATGATAGAACTATCAGAATGCAAAGAAAGAATAAAGAGAAAGATGCCTATAAAAATTAATGAAAATGTAGACAATTGTACAATATATGTTGAAAATATTAAAGCCGATGCTAACCATGAGTGGGTTTCACAGATATTTTCAGAATTTGGAAATGTGGTTTATGTTTCCATACCAAAATACAGACATAATAAAACAAACAAAGGTTTTGCTTTTGTTGAGTTCGAAGATGAAGCTGGTGCTAAAAATGCTCTTACATACTTTGAGAGTATTGGGTGTAAAATGCCATCAGAAACAAACCCGGAGAATTTAAAGAGTATTCAGACATTTCAAGAAAAGGGTAAGTCTTTATAATGTATAAAAGATCTAGAATTGCAGTTGCACTTTTGCTTTTTTTTTAGAAAACTATGTTTATATGTCTTATGGAAATCTCGTATGGAAACTAGGTATATCCTACTACTTTTTAAAATTTTTCTTTTTTAAATACCTATTAATGGGCTGAGACCCAATTAAAATCACACAGGAAATGTTATCATAGATTACAATTTAAAACTCCACTCAGGAATGTTTGTTAGAACACAAAAATTTCAATATTTTGGTGTTGATTTTAGCAGTGATGTAAATTTTAGTGTTTTTTTAATAACATGGACTATATGTCAATCAGCCAGTCACAACATGACTAATATATTAAGAAGAATATACATTTAAAGACAGTAAAGTCCATAAAATATCAATAATGAAGAAAAGTTAGTTCGGTTGAGATGTAATTTAATTACTGAAATTAAAAAGATGGTACTAATCTGAGGTAAGCTAATTATAGCTTCCTTTCAACATCATACTTAGGTGTGTTCAAAAACGGTCTATAAAAAATTAACAACAGTAACAAATAATATAAGAATAATAAACAAGACGGTGAGGTCCTCAAAGTTCCATAGCAAGTTTTTTCTTTGTTATTGTCTTCCGTGGCTCCCTACTCAATTCGAAAACTGCCTTGCTATGGACTGTCCAAGTTGTTTACCACATTTTCTCTATATGCATATACATACATACACATACACACATACATAGGTACTTCTTGTCCATTAGCTAAGATACTAAGGATATTAAACGGAGCTGGTATCGTAAGTTTATGTAGCTGCTGAATAAATAGATCTGTTTCATTCTTATATTTTTGGCATTAAAAAAAAATATGATCTAAATCACCTTTTTTATCACAATTTGGACATTGGTCATTTTCGAGAACACAAATTTTATGCAGGTATGTGGGATAACACTATAACAGGCGTGACCAAAACGAAGATGTGTTATAGTTGTGATGTATTTTCTTGAATAATTATATGGCTGGAACCACATTCTATTCAGTATTTTCTTTTGTATACTACAGTACCTAGAAGGGTTGGCATAAGTATGATGTGACCAACATTCATTCCAAATTGTGAGGTATTTCATTTTAATATAAGAGACTGCATCACAAAAACTTACAAAATGTTTATTTACAGCAAACCATCCTCGGACTTGGAAGCATCAGTATATACAGGGTGTCCAGAAACTCTACCGACAAACAAAGACAGGAGATTCCTCAGATAATTTTAAGACAATTTAACCCAATTCTTCTAGTCCGAAAATGCTTCCTAAGGGAGCTAGAGCTCTTTGAAGATGGCGCCATGTAATTTGTTTTTCTTAAATACCTCCAGAACGCTTCTATTTAGAAAAACAAAAATTTGTATACATATAACTTTTCAGAAATGAATCGATTCCATCCATTGCGCTTTTCTAGTACCGGTCATAGACGTCCGTTTTGGGTAGAGCAACGGTTTTTTTATCGCATAACTTTTTTGTCTTTAACTTTTAAGCATTTTTGATACTGGATTATTAAATTGTGAGGTATTCTAGTACTAAAAGGTTCTCTTACTTTAAGTCGGTAGGACACACCGTTTTCTAGAAAAATCGATTTGAAAGTTTTTAGTTTTGGGAATTTGAAAAAAACATTGAAGAATATTAAAAAAAAACGATGTATTTTACCAACTTAAGCAAGAGTAACTTTTAGTACTTGAATTTCTCATAATTAAATAATCTAGTGTCAAAAATACTTAAAAATTAAAGACAATAAAGTTATGCTATAAAATAAATGTTGACCAACCCAAAACGGACGTCTATGACCGGTATTAGAAATTCGCCATTAATGAAATCAATTAATCTTTGGAATATGAATAAATGTACCAGTTTTCATCTTTCTAAATATTTTTTTTTGAAATTCAAAGAACGAAAAAATTTCAAATCGATTTTTCTAGAAAACGGTGTATCCTATCGACTTAAAGTAAGAGTACCTTTTACTACTATAATACCTCACAATTTAATAATCCAGTATGAAAAATGCTTAAAAGTTTAAGACAAAAAAGTTATGCGGTAAAATAACCGTTGCCCTACCCAAAACGGACGCCTATGACCGGTACTAGAAATTCGGAATGGATGGAATCGATTCATTTCTGGAAAGTGAATACGCATACCAATTTTTGTTTTTCTAAATAGCAGCGTTCTGGAGGTATTTAAGAAAAACTAATTACATGACGCCATCTTCAAATAGCTCTAGCTCCTTTAGGAAGCATCTTCGGACTAGGTGAATTGGGTTAAATTGTTTTAAAATTATCTGAGGAATCTCCTGTCTTCGTTTGTCGGTAGAGTTTCTGGACACCCTGTATAGCCACAGATTCTTCAAAGCTTGCTAGTATTGAGTTTAATAAGTTAATATTAATGTAAAAATTATCACTGTATGAGGGTTTTACAATCTTGATATTCAGGAACAATGAATTGTAATTATCAAGGTCTGACAGAGTTGGGCTGGGACAATATAATTCACTGAGGATATCTTGATTAGATTGTAGCGCAATACACAGTAGTGAAGAACTTTTCTTCGACCAATATTTATTTGTTAGATCATATTCATATAATATTACTATTGTCGAATATAGACTACTGTTGGTTTTTGATATCTTGAAAAGAAGTTTGTCTCTAAGAAGCTGCCTTCTGTGATTCAAATGAGGCTCAATAGCTTCTACATCAAGAGGATTAACTGGAGTTGTTTCCATGGCACCAAGACATACACGAAGGGTTGAATTCTGCAATACATCAAATCTATTTTGTTTAATATTTGTGAACAAGCAGATCTGTACAGGACACATCCATAATCCAATATTGACCTGATATAGGCACGATAGAAAAGTAATGCGGTTTCAACGCTAGCTCCCCGCCAAGTTCTAGTGACCATTTTTAAAAAATTTGAATGTTTCATACATCGGTCTAACATGTAATTGATATGCATTTTCCGTGTCAATTTTCTATCAAGTACCATGCCAAAATATTTGATTGAGTCCTTAAGGGAAAATTGATAACCTAGGGCCTAGGAGAATATACCTTAATATCTACATCCCTAATATGTTCAATTAAGATTAGGCTGGGCATATGTACAAATGTCTTGAATTTAAGCTTAGAAAATATTTTGAGTCTTATCCAGTTTTTTGGAATATTTGGTTGAGTTTGGAAATATGTAGTACATATACACAAAACCAAACTTATACGGAATCAACCCCAACTTATATGGAATCATTTGATATTTCTTATTATTTCGTGCGAATTAAAAAAGACGAACACACGAAGTAAAACAATATTTATTTTAAAGCAATTTAATAACAAATACATAACAATTTAATAAAACAATAAAGTATTTAACTCCTTACGGTTGATGCACCCGTGTGCATCATGCTTGACTGTCCGGCCAGTACGGTGATGCACACGGGTGCATCATGAGTTTTCGTTCGCCATAAGGCGGTGACACCCAGTGGTGTCATGGCAAAATTAGCAGTGCCGGAACGCACTTTCCTTAACTTTTTTACAAGTAAAATATTACTCTATGTTTTTTAATACAAGTTATGTCTGCATATTTTAAAATGTATATACGTTTTCTATAATCCGTGTTTTATTTAGAAAACCTAAATTCTCTATTTATTTATTTTTCTTATCTTAACCAGTGCCGGAACGGCGTTCCGGCACCATGACATCACTGGTGACACCATATTCATCATATTTCAGGTATTTTTGTTCCATCCGAATTACCTTATTCACATCCAAAAGTGGGGAAACCACGCCCAAAAGTGGGTGATGTCCAGAAGGAGATTAGATTTAGTTAATTTGATTGGTGATAAGGTTGTTTGGATGTTTGACTGATGGGATTGTGTGGGAGGTGAAGGTACTGTGCTGCTGTTTACATTTTACCTTACTATCCCTTGCAAGATAATTCGGATGGAGTTTCCCAGATTAGGAGACTGGGGCGATATCAAGCACAAAATAATTCCATCCGAATTATCTTGTTTATCTTTTTTACTAATTTTCGTTTAAAATGGTATTTTATGGATAACATTTAATTTAACTCACATGCTATGTAGAATAATAAATTTAATAAAAATAGTTTCATTTAGTGTTATTATTACATTAACTTTAATTAGTTGTAGTGTGATACTGTATTTTAACAGACAGCGCGAAGCCGCTCGGTAAACGGTCGAATCCGTATATAGGAGCCGACTTGCCGAATGACGGTCCGGCACGAAGGGGTTAATGAACAAATTGAAACTAGTTGTTTTAAAGTCAATAGCATAAAAAATTTCATTGTAAAACGAATAATGTTTAAATTGTTTTTATTTTTTTTTGTTTTTTTTTTTTTGGTAGTCAGTGTTATCACCTCTAGTCCTTATGCAAGCTTCGGTTTGCTTGGGCGCACTCCTAATCAAATTATCAACATTCTGTTGTGGTAGGTTGCTCCATCCTTCAAGAGCAGCTTTTACTAGCCGTGCGGTGTTTTGTGAATTATCACGGCGAGCTCTAATTTTTCTTTTAAGCATATCACAAATACTCTATAGTCTATAGGGTTAAGCTCGGGTGAGCAAGCAGGCCACTCCAAACAAGGGATACCTTCTGCTTCAATGATGTCTTTAGTCACTCTAATGGTATGTGGAGATCCATTATCATGCATGAAAATTAAATTTTCTCCTGTTGCACCTCTCCAGAGCCTAACTACAGGCTATCAACATACCTGTGAGCAGTTAAAGTTGATTGGATGAAAAGTAAAGGAGTTTTTTTACGAATCACAATTCCTCTCCAGAACATTACACTTCCCCTTGTATATTTGTGAACAGATTTGACAGTTTTCGTTCTTGCTTGTCTTCCTCGACCTCTAAGTACACGATTTTGTGAGTCGTCTAATTTTACCAATGAACTGTCAACACGGATGGAATGGCCCCGTCCCATTCAAATAGTGAAGCGAGATTGCGGCCAACATACAAGAGAGAGGTCCTAGAGAGAGACAGAGCTTGCCAGGGAAAATTTGACTTCTTCATTGGTTGGATATTATCATAATGACCAGAGTTGCCAGATGTGATTTTATAAATCCCCCACTTAGAAACTGTAATTCCCTCAAATTAAGCTCAAATCCCCCAAATTAAAATGTTTTCCGCATGTTAATAAATTAATAGTCAAATGTAGAGGACAGTAAACCAAAATTATACTACTTATCAACAGAGGGCCCTGGAAATAATGCATAGGTCCTATCTTCTTCGATTATATGAGAGTATAATATAAAGTTCTATGTATATTGGCAAATTTAATTTCCCATGACTCCTTAAAATCTTCCATAACTCTCCCCTCAAAAAATCCCCCAACCATTTCTGCTTAGAAAAAATCCCATAGACGCTTTCTTTTAAATTACTCCAAAATTGTAGGAAAATACCCCAATCTGGGAACCCTGACTATCACTATCAATTTGTTTGTTTACGAAAGATGGCGATTATCTTCCCTCTTTCCCTGGCTATTACTCTCTCATCCTGGCCGCATTAAATTCACTTCATGCCCATTCCATCCGTGTTGACAGTCCATTGACTAAAACAAGAATATAAACAAGAAATAAAAATAACAAAAGCTAAAAGTTGGGAAACCTTCGTATCAAGACACTTAGAATTAGATATGTGGGGAATACCATATAAAATAGTTTCTAAAAAAATTAGATGTCCGACAATGCTTTCTACTTTAAAAAAAGAAGATGGAACATTTACACAAAGTTGGGAAGAATCGGCCGAAACATTACTTAATGTATTATTACCTCCAGATAAATTAGAAGGAGAAACAGTAGAACAAAGAAATATAAGAGAAGAAATGATACAAGAATACCAAATAGAAGAAGAAAGAGAAATAGAGGAATTCACAGAAGAAGAAGTATATGAAAGTATGAGAGAAATGAAAAGAAAGAAGGCACCTGGACCGGATAATATTCATGTTGAAATACTTCAAGCATTGTCGGAACAAATAATTCCAGTACTAACATCATTATATAATGAATGTCTTAGACAAAGAAGGTTTCCCAATAATTTTAAACAAGCAGAAGTTATAATAATACATAAAGGGGAAGATAAAGATCCTGCCTTACCGAAATCATATAGACCGGTATGTTTATTGAATACAATGGGAAAATTACAAGAAAAATTACTATGTAAAAAATTAAATCAAATAAGAACAGAAATTGGATTACATCCTGGTCAGTATGGTTTTAGGAAAGGTAGATCAACAGAAGATGCAATAAATAAAGTATTTGAAATAGTAAACGAAAGCATAAAAAAGTATGTTTTAATGATCTTTATAGACGTGTCTGGGGCTTTTGACAATCTTTGGTGGCCGTCATTCTTTGAAAGACTTCGAAGAATGAGATGTCCAAAGAATCTGTACGGAAGTCTCAGAAACTACTGTCAAGACCGATATGCAAGCCTAAGCTGTCCAACAGGAAAAAAGACAAAACATATCACAAAAGGATGTCCACAAGGATCAGTTTGTGGACCTATGTTCTGGGATGTAATGCTAGAGGAACTGTTGGAACAATTGACTATAGATCCTGAAGTGCTTGGAAGCATAGCATATGCAGATGATTTGTTGTTGATCATAGATGCAAACTCAAGAAGAGAATTAGAAAATAAATCAAATGAAGTATTAATAAGAGTAAATGATTGGATGAATAAAGTAAAATTAACAATATCAGATTCAAAAACAACATATAGTTTAATAAAAGGAAATTTAGAAAGAGATCCAATTATAAAAATTAGAGGGAAAACAATAAAAAGAAAAATGGAAACAAGATATTTAGGTATTATAATAGACGAACAAAAATTATTTACAAAACACATGAATTGTGTCTGTGAAAAGGCAACAAAGATCATGCATAGCATTGCTAGTCTAGCACAGAAGGAATATAGAATTTCGTTCCGACAGATGAAAATATACCTAAGTACAATACTTGCATCAATTGTAGGGTACGGTTCACGTGTATGGGCACATAGATTAATAAATAAAAAAAACGCAGAAAAATTAAATAGAGCTCAGAGAGGATTTCTTGTAAGAATGACGGGAGCATTTGGAACAACTGCAACACAGGCACTCACAGTTTTAACTGGAGTAATGCCAATGCATTTAGAAACACAAAAAAGAGCATGTAATTATTGGCTAAAAAAAGAAAAATATGAAAAAATAATACAAATAATAGGATTAGATATAAGAAATAAAAGAGAATTAAAAGAAATAATAAATAGAAAAAGACAAAATGAATGGGAAAATTCAACAAAATCTAGACGTTTATACAATTTTATACCAATATTAGAAAACATTCCAAATTATTTTAATCCAAAACAAGGTTTAATACACTTTTTAACAGGACATGGACCGTACCCAACATATTTGGAAAGATTTAACTTAAAAGATGATGCATATTGTGAATGTGGAGAACTAGGTACACCAGAACATATAGTGTTACATTGTGAAAATACTATAGAAAATGAAGAACACAGAGAAATGAGAAGAAGATTAGAAAGAATTGAAATAAGAGATATATTACAAAATGAAGAATATTTTGAAATATTAAACAATCTCACACAAATAATATCTAAAAAACAACAAGAAATCTATAATAATAGAAGAAGACAACCAATAATCCAACCCTGATGAAGTTGAGTAAGATAAAGTTAAAATAAATAAAATAAAATATAAATTCAAAAATAGATATTTACAATTATAATAATAATAATTCAATATAAAATAAATAAATAAAAATAATAATTCAATACATAATTCATAAAAATAAAAAAAAAAAAACTACCAACTCTCTTCTGAAAATAGAGGGACTGTCTTTATAACTTAGAAGGGAGTTGATAGTACCAAAAATATTTTAAATTGTTTATTTAAATTTGTTTGTTATACGTAATTAAGAGATTATGGCAAATTGTTATTGTAAAAATAGATTTAATAGTTGAGTAAAAAATGTAAAAATATAAAAAAAAATATCTGTAATCCCATCAGGAAAAAAACGACCTGGATTAGTCACTAGAGGCCAGGTCATATGTATAAATAATAAATAAATAAAAATAAAAAAGTCCATTGGATTTTACACAAATCCTGATTTTTTTAGAAAGTAGCACATTTTGTCAATTCCCAATGTTCCAGTTTTGGTGGTTGTGGTGAAGACACCAATTTAGGCGATCAATTTTGTGCTGCCTGGATAACTCGGGAACCCATAACTGTCTCCTGCTGTATACTATACTTCTTGGCACGAACTCTTCTCCTTATCGTTTCAACTGAAACAGTTACACCTGTAGCTTCCAAAAGCTGCCTTTTGAGCTGCAGGTGAGAAATGGTTGGGTGTCTTCCAGCTGATTGGACAATTAAACGATCGTGGCGAGCCGTTATTACTTTTTGGCGACTTTCCTTTTTTTATTTTTGAGCTTTCCTTGTTCCTGTTACCTAGCATAGGTTTTGGACAGAACGCCCTGTGTTGCGCCTAGCTCTACAACTATGTCCCTCTGAGAACATTACTTACTCTACAAGACCAATAATCTTTCCCCGTTGTAAGTTCTATAACCCCACATGAGGCGTATTTTCGTTTTTGGACGCAAAAGTTAGTTTATTTATTTTCGTTCAATTTGCAACTCGAGCAAATATCCTATATCGTACGGAGCTGTACTATTTGATTGTCTTATCGATTTATTTATTTTCAATAAAAACCTTTATTATTCGCAACAATAACAAGTTTTGATCGATAACAATAATGTTGTATTCAATGTGGGCTCCGAATATTTTTAATATTAACGAAGTTTAATATAAGTTATAAATTGTGAATCTCAGTGATATATGGAAATAAACTGTAAGTGTACAAACTCGTTACATAATATCCAGTTAAATTAGCATTAAAGTCAGCAAATTGCAATTATTTGTTATTGTTGTCAATAAACAAATCCAGTTTTACCAGTAAAATAACCGCTTTTAGTAAAGACCCATATACCTGTTTTTGCAGGTGTACAGGGTCGGACTTACTTTTCACTTAACGTTTATCCAAATTTCGAAATTAATTCAAACATGGAATCACACAATAGTTCTACAATACAAGACCATCAAAGTCAAATAAACGCACCACAGTCATACTCTTTGGCAGCGTCGAGAGTGCAATTTCCTTTAAAGTCCCAAGGAATTACCTTTAGTGCCTTAGAAAAGACCAAACTTCAAGACTACCTTCTCCCACTTGGAAATATAATTCAACCGAAAAATATAATCTTCTCTTCTAGATTATCTAATAATCGCATATATATGTATTTATCCAATAAACAAATGGTGGATGATTTTATGAATAATCATGGTCAAATAGAAATACAAGGTGAAATTGTCAGAGCGAGAAGGTTAGTTACACCAGCGGAACGACTTGTGCTCTCCGGCGTATGTCCTTCAATACCGCACGACTTGCTAATCAATGAGTTACAAAAAATCGGCATAGTTCCTGTCTCCCCCATGACATTCCTCAAAATTAGTGCTTCTATGCCTGAGTACAATCACATCCTTAGTTTTCGAAGACAAATCTATATCAGTCCTCACAGTCTAACACTACCAGAGACATTTACTCTTGTTTTTGACAACACGATATATAGAATATTCATTTCTCAAGACAGTTTAGTTTGCTTTAGATGCAAGAAGCCAGGTCACATTGCATCCCAGTGCTCCGAACCACTAGCTCAACTAAACACTAACCAAAACAATGAAAAATCGGTATCCAGCGCAACAAATATATCTTCGCAAGCACCCAATGATACAAATCCTTCTCAGTGTGAACAAATGTCTATTTCTAATGTCCCGGAGATACCAAACAAAGTAGATGCATCAAATAAGGACAGTCACATAATCAATCAACCAAAACGTAACTTTGATGAAATTATCTCACCTGAAGCAGACCCATCTTCAAAAGAACGTAACATTTTTCCACCGCCTAAAGTCCAAGCAAAATCTAAAAAAGCTAAAATTAGTTCAGCAAGCACTTCTGAACGCTCATTTTCTCTTTTACTTGACCCTGCCAAAAACTTCATAGAAAATCACCCTCTACCTTTTCCTCTAAACTTTGATCAACTTGACATGCTCCTAACGAATATCACGGGATCAACAGATCATATAGCCACGATTAAAGAATATACCACAGACCTAGAAGCCTTAATCGATATGCTCACTGAAGTTTACCACCATTTAAAGGAAAGATCTATAAAACGCAAAATCACGTCCTTAAGGAAACAAATTCATAAACACCTTGGTAGTGAGGAGGCATCGGACTGGGAAAGTGACACATCTCAATTAAGTCAACATTAAGATTTAAGTTTCTACTTCAAAAGAATATTGATGGATTTATCCATCGCCTAGCTATGCTCCAACATCTTTCTCTAAATTCCAGCATCTATACTGCAGAGCTGTTTGGTTTGTTTAAAGCCATCAAACGTGTAAATATTAAAAACCTCCCTTGTTGTCTAGTCCTTTCCGACTCTCTTAGCATAGTCAAAGCTATGCAAAATATATACCACAAACACTCCATTGAGAAAAGAATCAAGGCCGAACTAATGGAAGCTCAAGAAAGTTTCAGAAGAATCTTCCTGTGGATACCATCTCACATAGGCATAGAAGGAAATATGAACAAGCAGAATACTAGTGCGCGTAACGCTATCACTAATGATGTATCAGAAAGAGAGTGTCGGAGTGTCGCTGGCGATCTGAAAGTTCATTTCAAAAATAAAGTGTTAGTGCGTGGAATCCAATTATTGCTCCAAAGGTTTAATTGTCTACAAATTGTAATTAATGTTTACCAATTTTTGATTTAATAATGTTACAAATGTTACAGAAATGTCGCTAATAACCTTCGGGTGGATGCGACTTAGTCTTTCTTAAATAAAAAAAAAAAAAAAAAAAAAAAATAACAAGTTTTTTCAAAAGAAATAAATAATATTCCTTTGAAATACATGGTGATTCCATATAAGTTTGGTTGTGTGTATGTATTATATCCTTATCTTCCTTTGTAAATTGTTTCATCAAGTTAAATATTTTGGTTTGTCAAATAGTGCAGTCACTGAAGGTTTTCACCTCCGATTTCGTTGAACCTCCATCGATTTTTATGAAAATTGGTGAGTAGTTAGAGGATACCTCAAAGAACAAAGGTGACATGATGCCAACTTACGCTTTTACCCTGGGGGTGGATGCCACCCCTTCTCGGGGGTGAAAATTATTTCATTAAAAATAATACCATAAATCGATAGAGGGACAAATTCTACGCAAAATTTGTTGTATAAAGTTATTAATATAAATCAATACTTTTCGAGTTATTAAAGATCAAAAATTTTATTTTTTCGTAAAAAAATGTATGTTTTAAAGCTGTTTTTCACGTATAACTCAAAAACTGTAAGCTTTTACAAAAAAGTTATTATAACCAAAATTAAAGATAATAAAAAGTTAAATATACTTCTTATTTAAAGAACTACAATAATGTTAATTCAAAGTACGTTATGGTAATTGAAAGTATATTTTTTTCGACGAGTACGCTAATCTAAGTATCCAAGCTTAAATAACGGGAAAACGATGCATTTTATAAAATATACCTATTAAACATTTGACAAAGTAATTCAGAATACCTATCAAATGAGCTCCATAAGACGTTAATAGCATCAAAATTAAGCAAGTTATGATGAAAATAAGAGAACCCTTTGGATTTTTTTTTTTGGAAAAAGTGGAAAATAAAACATCGCCATTTCCACCAAAATTAAAATTTATCGAAATCCTTACAAGAGTTTCTTTATAATAGCATAAGTAATGAATTCAACAATTTTGACTGGTTTAGAATGCATATTTTTGAAAAAAAGATATAATTTAAAAAAATCAGAATTCTTCAGATTATCGTAATTTTCATATTCTTTTAATAATAACTCCAAAAATACTCAATATACGAAAAAAATGATAAATAATAAAATTTTAGTTTATTCTAAACCAAATATTTCACCTGTTTTACTATTTCTGTAGGGTACAAAATAACCGAGATAGAAACGTTTTAAGCTTAAATTTTGCCTGCGAGAACCATGTAATCGGGCAATTTAACCTTTTATTTTAAAAAAAGTAAGGGGTCTCAAAAATTAAATTCAAAGTGGATTAAAAGCCCTTAGTTTTAGCTTTTAAATGGTTTTTAGACGAATCTCATGTCTCAAAATTAACGGAGTTATTTAAAAAAAAAACAATAACATTTTTTGGAAAAATTTTTAAAAGATAACTTTTGAAAAATTTTTAGAGCATAAATTTTAATGCTATCAACTTGTTCGTGGGCTCATCTGATAGATATTTTTAAATACTTTGACAAATGTTTAATAAGTTTGTGTTATAAAATGCATAATTTTCCCGTTATTTAAGCTTGAATACTTAGATTTGTGTAGTCGCCGAAAGAAATATACATTCAATTACCTATAACTCACTTTTAGTTAACACTAAAAAGTTTTTCTAGTAACGAATTTTTTTCATTTTTTATTATCTTCAATTTTGTCAATAATAACTTTTTTGTAAAAACTTATAGGTTTTGAATTATTTATAAAAAATCGGTTAAAAACATGCATTTTTCTCAGGAAAAATTCAAATCTTTAATCTTTATTAACTCAAAAAGTTATGATTAATTTCAATATCTTTATATAACAAATTTTGCTTAGAGTTAGTCCCTCTATCGAATTATGGAGTTATTTTTAATAAAATAATTTTCACCACCGAGAAGGGGTGGCATCCACCCCCAGGGTAAAAGCGCAAGTTGGCACCATGTCACCTTTGTTCCTTGAGATATCCTCTAACCACTCACCAATTTTCATCCAAATCGATGGAGGTTCAACGAAATCGGAGGTAATAGCTCATATCCACCTTCAATGACTCCACTAAAAATGTATGCATATTTCGTAGAGACTTTTGAATATTTGTGAGGGTTGGATTGACTTTGCTAATTAGCCACTGTTTCTTAAATGATGATTGGATATAAGTGGAATTAAGAACACTATTTTTTTAATGAAAAGTTTTTGCATACCATAAGGACTTTTGTGACAACTGAGTTGTTTTTAGCATTTTTCCCAGAAATGTTCATCTGTGTAAGGCTTTTTTTCCAAATTATACTGCAACAATTTCCTGTGCGAGGCTTATTTGATATTCTTTTAAGATTGGCTATAAATTTCACTATTTTTAGATGCAGATGATTTAGCCAATTCAGAATGTGCCACTGATACAAAAGAATACAAGCCTGAGGAAATGCAGGAAGCTACCAAGAGGAAGAATGAGGAAGATTCAAATGAATGTAATAAAAAAAGAAAACTGGATTGTCCGGAAACTAACAAAGATCAAATAGAAAACAATGAATCGGACAATATAAACAAGACTGAAGAAGATTTAAGAGAGCCTAACAAGAAAGTGAAAGTGGACAATGATGACTCTGACCCAAAAACAGATCATCAAGAAAATATGGAATTTGAAGACATTGAACATAAGAAGAAGAAAAAGCACAAGAAAGATAAGAAGAAAAGTATTATTAAAGAGATAGGACTACAAATTTTATCAAAGTAAGTTTTAAACGGTTTGATTATAATTTCGATTATAAACTTTCCATTTGTAAATACTGATATATAAACGATTATAAAATTTCAAAAATGAAAATTTAAACTTTTGTTTTAATTGATTTAATTTTATTTTGTTAATAAACTACACGTAATAGTTATTTTCCTAACAAGTGCAGAAAGTCATTCTTTTCCGCACGCGACTGCAGTTTGCCGAACGACGCGAAGCGGGAGTTCGGCAAGCAGTCGAGTGCGGAAAAGAGACTTTCTGCAAGAGTTAGGAACAATATTTTTTCTAAGAGTCTTTACAAAATTACCAAATCTTAATCATATAATTTAATTAATATGAAAATACATACACAAATTAATTCTTTGACAAGGTTGACAAAACCAAACTTTCAATATAATTAGTTAGCATGACGACGATCTTGGTTTCCATGACGATGATTCAAAACGACTGTTATTGTCTACCGATTTGACTTTCGAATATTATGTCAAAATAATTTTATGTCATCGAATTGTAGCGTTAATTTCATTAAAACAGGAACACAATAAGATATATTTGAAATAAATTAGTAAATAATATCTAAATATTAGTTTATTGCATGTATTATAATTACTTTAAGGCCATATTAACACATCTAAATTAACACGCGTGCGGAAAAGTAAAAACCGCGTGCGGAAAAGTGAAACTTTCTAAACTAAAATGCGTGCGCGAAAGTAGACATTTTTGCACTCTCGTAGAAAATAGTTATTTATGAAACGGTTCGTAAAGTATGCTTTTTGCGCACGCACGCGATGTTTAGAGCACGAGCGTAGCGAATGTTATATATCGCGTAAGTGCGCAAAAAGTACTTCACGCACAGTTTCATACAATATTTTATCTACGATAAACAAATAAAAAAAGTGCAACTCTTCGTCACTGGAATACATTATTTCTATTCTACAATTTTTAGAACATTGGCATTTAAAAATTCAAACTTCTTTCACATCACAAAACTATCAAAACTTTTGTTGTAATTTATTGCTCACATGTCATCACCATGACAACGCGAGAGTTAAGGATATTATTTGATTATATGAAATTGTGCCAAAAAAACAGTGTGAAAAAGTAAATCCCACTTAAAATACATTGTTACTTCACGCACACTTTAAACCCTTCACGCACTGCTCTCTATAAAGACAGTTTTCACAAACTAAAAACTTACACATAATATTAGATGTCATATTATGTATAAGTTTTTAGTTTGTGAAAACTGTCATTATAGATAGCAGTGCGTGAAGGGTTTAAAGTGTGCGTGAAGTAACAATGTATTTTAAATGCGATTTACTTTTTCGCACACTTTCAATGGGTTTTTTGGCACACTTTCATATAATCAGATATCCTTAATTTTTTTGCGTTGTCATGGTGATGACAATATGAGCAATGACTTACAACACAATTTTTGACAGTTTTGTGGTTTGAAAGTAGTTAGGATTTTTAAATGTCAAAGTTCTAAAAATTGTAGAATAGAAATGAATTCCAGTGACGAAGAGGTACAGTTTTTATATTTGTTTATCGTAGATAAAATATTGTATGAAACTGTGCGTGAAGTACTTTTTGCGAACTTACGCGATGTATAGCACTCGCTCCGTTGTCGCTCGTGCTCTAAATATCGCGTGCGTTCGCAAAAAGCATACTTCACGAACTGTTTCATAAATAACTATTTTATTTATAAGTTAAATTAATTATTAATATTAATTGAATAATTAATATTGGGTATGAGCAAGAGTTCTTGCTTACTTTCAGTCTCTTCCAGTTGGTTAAAATTGAACCAAAGTAGCAAAAAAAAATAATTGCTGAATTTCCTAGAAAGTTGGGGGTGGGATCAGTAAACTGAGAATAATTCAACACTTAATTGACAAGTTTCAAAGTACGAGTTTAGTCAGCAACATCCAAAATAAGAAGTAAAGGAAACGAAGGTATTGAAGATGTAATTTTAAATAATAGTTGCGTTCGCGGGTACGGTTGACAAATTGTCGCCGACAATTTCTAACCTCACTTAATATAAATAAAATCGTTAATACAAGGTATATTTACTTTTAATTAATATTATTAACTAATTATTAAATTATACTATTAAAATATACCTTGTATATTTATCTATTAACGATATTATTTATATCATTTTAAAGTGCGCATGCGTTTTGCTGCTAATTTGTCGCCAACAGGCACCCGCGAACGCACTTAATGTGTCACCCACTCAGTCTATTAAAAAGATATCTGAAGCTTTTAGTGTTTCACATACTAGTGTTAGAATAGAACAGAATCGAATTTTAAAAACACAAATTTCATCCATATAAAATGATACTAGTTCACGAGTTGAAAGAAATTTTTTTACCCAAGATTTTTCCTCTGGGGCCATCCGAACTCGAGAGAGTCTCGAGAAATGTTAGACTTGGGTTTGAACGGAGATTATATTATTGTAAGGAAGATAGTGGAGATCATCTCGACTAATACATTTGTTAGCTTAAACCTTTAGGCCTTTTATTAATTCTTAAACCTTTTGGGCTTAAACTACTTTTATTTTTTTAACTGAGTTTTAGGACATACAAACTTTGAAACTAACACTATTTGTCAGTAACTTATAGGTCTGTTGTTCTAATCTGTATAGATCAAAATTAACTGTTGTTTAAGTCTCATTTACAAATTTGTAGAAGTAGGGGATTACAACCCTCATCCCAGAATTAAAGTTGCAAGAAATTTTTTTGAATAAAAATTGGTCCCCTCGATATAAAACTCAACAGATGTTTTCAAAACATTTATTTTTGCATAATTTTAGCGGGGTCAAAATTTTTGTAGTGGCACAGTGTATACGTAATACTAACAAAAATTATATTCTAATCTAGGCCAGAATGGAAAAAAATGAGAAATAGATATTTGGATCTACAGAAAAAGAAAATGAAGGAATTCAAACAATATTTAAATAAACCGAAATTTAGTCAAAAACATGATAAATTCAAGAAGGGGAATATTGACAACCAACAAAGCTCTCAAGCAGAAAACCAGAAGGAGGAGTCGAATGTAAAATTAACATTTTTAAGTGGAGTCATTGTAAAAGTGACACTACCAGAACCAGTGGTAGATGCCAAAAAAATAAAGGTATGAAATTTTATATTAATTTGATTTTTGACTTCCATATTATCGGTAGCTCTTTCTAGCTACCGATATAATGGAAGTAACTGTAACTAGCAAACCTGTGTCATTTATGGTCAGTAGTAAGTAATAGGGATGTTCACAAAAACTTAAAAAGTCATTTCAAACATGTAAAACGATTAAGAAACACCATAGGAATAATTGTCTAAAATTTCAAAAGAATCAAAAAAGTCTGTCTATAAACAATCTGGATTAGAAATCTAGCATTATTTTAAATTTCGAGAACGCTTCTCTATTGGCTTGACGTCACTAGTCGCATACCCCAGCGCGCGCCATTCCTCCCAGTGTTATTGTTTACGTGTTTGACGTTAGTTCAGGTCATTATATTTTGTTCTCTTGTTGTTTTATCAGGATTAAAGTGGAGTTTAATAGTGAATTTGTTTAGTTTCAAGTATATAGACTGTTTGTAAGGACATATTTTGTGTGGTACAAATAAGCAAATAAAATGGAAGAAGGTTTTCAAAAAGCCGATTCGCATAATCTACCGGCTGTAGACGTAACAATGGTGTCTGATTTCTTGGCCTCCTGTAAGAAAATAAATCAACCACAGAGTAGTGGAACCAAAACCAGCCAGTGAGTATTACTTTTAAATAATAATTATCCATTCAAAATCCATCATTATACCTTTAATTAGATTTTATTGCCATTGAAATATAGTTGTATTCAAGTCATTTTTATACATTAAAGACATTTTTTATTAAAACAAATTTTAGGCAATTCAAATATAACATTTCATTCTGATATAAACATTGTGTTTGAAGTTTTATTGGTTCCAAATCTGGACCTCGGAGGTAAACTATACTGTCATTTTGAGCAACTGTGTTTAGCCTGTGTTTGCTACAAAGTTTAGAGCAGGTAGTACTTAGGATGTTAATAAAAATTTGATATATGCCATAATTGGTTGAAAGACAATATGACCATATTTATTTTTGGTTTTTTTAACGGACTTTCGACCCTGGGTAATAATGTAGTCTTTCATTCTGCGTTTAAATTTTTCAAAAATATTTATTAGTTTTCTCAGGATTCGAAAAAAATTAATTAAATAGTATTTGACCAAGATTTTGCGCCTACCCCCTTAATAAATTTATCCGCTTAGGTATAAGAATACGTTGTAATAAAATAGTTACCGCGTAATATATTTTTCAGTGAATCCAAAAACTGTTTATGTACAATTCACTGCAAAGTTAATTGATGTCTAGTTTATAGGGTCTGTCAAGTAATCAATATTTTATTACTATGTTATGTCGGTCTTGACGGTCCAGTTAGCTGGGGCTCAGTCGATCGACAAGTTTAGTGGATTTGCGGTCGCTGGTTCGAGCCTCAGCTAGGTCATGAAATTTATAAAAGGCCAACGCCGTAGTATAAAACTCAATAGAGTCTACGGCTTGGTCTGGAATAAACTGGCGTCTGATCGGCCTATGGAGGAGCGGTACGGGAAGGGATAAGGGCTTCCGGCTTGGTGATACTCCTCCATAGATCCCTACCGAAGGGCGTTGACGCCTAAGAACGGTGTATACATACATGTTATGGGCACCAGTCTTTTTAGGGTCCCGACAAATTCAGAGGTCATAAACTAGGTACTTTTTAATTTTTGTACGAGTAAAAAGTTTTGTTGCTATGCTAAGCTAACCCATTTCTTTGAAATGATAACAGATAAATGGTAACAGATATTTAGAGAAGTTCAAAATGCGAATGTACATATTAAGAATTTTTATAATTTAGTTTATAACCAAGCTAACTTAAATCTAAAACATATCATAGAATTGGGTAAAAATGAGTAATTTAAAAACTTTTTATTTAGAAAAAGATCCATAACTTACAATAAAGTGATCTTCACAACAGAAAAACTTGGTTTTTACTGACACTTCCTTGATGTTCCTTCTAGCTGCAACAAACCATTTCTTTTTGTGTTTTAAATTGGTTGGAACGGTAGTAAAAATATTGTCAGAATTGTTTTTCGATGTATTTACACACCCAGGAACAAAACACCACTTATTTGGCTTCATTTTTTACTAATTAAATACGTAACGAACTGCACACGTTCAAATACACTTCTTAAATAAGTATACAGAACTAGCCCTCGATCACAGCCAGTACAACTACTGGCGTCACATGCCGTAGCCTCGCTGCAGGGAGCCGTTTTTCTAGCCTCCAAGAAAATCAACATTATGAACTCATTTATTTTAAAAAATATACATTTTTAAACAGTTTTATGATTGCTACGTTTTTATATACCTTATTATCTATTAAATTTAACTATATTTAAAAATTAGTGAACATCCTTATTGCCCCATTGTTGGACTGCAGGCTAGGTTTTCTTAACCTTCGTCAAACAGTAGAAATGCTGATTGCTGGTCCTTGGGCTTGCTGAAAATACCTTTTACAATGAAAATAAATACTACTAAATACTACATGTCGGTTACAAAAGTATAGTAAATAAAAATAATAAATTTAATTCATGGAATAACCCTTTTTCTACTACAATTTAAAATATATATTCATCATCAACCCGTACTCGTCCACTGTTGGACATAGGTCTCCCTCAGCTCTTTCCATCTTTCTCTGTTTTCTGCGGCTTGCATCCAGTTACCGACAATACGCTTCAGATCGTCAGCCCATCTGGTTGGTGGTCGTCCTCTGCTCCGTAGTGTTTCTTCTCGTGGCCTCCACTCGACAATACGTTTTGTCCATCGGTTGTCTGACAATCTGGCGACGTGTCCTGCCCAATTTCACTTGAGCGACGCGATTCTTTCGACGACGGCAGTTGTTTTTGTTCTACGACGTATTTCTTCGTTTGGGATTCGGTCCCTCAGGGAGACACCCAACATCTGGCGCTCCATAGCCCTCTGAGTTTTGCGAATCTTGCACACTACCTTTTTTGTGAGTGTTAATGTTTCCGCTCCATAAGTAAGTACAGGCATTAGACACTGGTCAAAGATTTTCCTTTTCAGGCATATGGGTAAGTCCGATTTAAATACACTCAGATGCAAAAAAACGCAACGGAGAAAATGTTGGTCAAATTCAAAGTATTTCAGTTTTTTAATTTTTAGCCCTATTTTGATGATTTTTTTAGCACACTGTATAAATTTTAAGTTGCTATAGTGAGTTTTTTAATAAAATTTTGTATTTCACTTATTATACGGGGTTAATCGAAAGGTGTTTTCTTATCCTAACTTTTAAACATCCTGCGGAATAATTCCGTTTGCAAATTTTCGTAAAACCTTATTTTTCGGTTGCAAACATGTCTCCTAAGCATTGTATTTTTTGTTTCATGACAAAATATGCCTTGGTTCATTTTTTAGAGCCAAATTAATTTGACACCCACAATTTAAGACTTTTTTAATTACCTATGATTATTTTGGAGTTATTTTGTAATACGACGACGTGGCTTTGGTGACTGTTGTCATTAAATAATATTAACACTTACATTTTGTTTACCTAAATGGAGCAATGTTCTTTTTACGGATGAGTCGAGGTACTGTCTCCACTCATCAGATGGGAGAGAACGGGTATGGCGATGAACTGGAGAGGAATTTGCGGAGTGCGCTTTCAGCCCCCGCTTTAGCCATGGAGGGGGTTCGGTGATGGTATGGGCAGGAATATCCCGAGAGGCGCACACTGAATTGGTATTTATTGAGGGTTCGTTGACTGCACACCGATATATTGAGGAAATTTTAGCGAATCACGTAGTACCCTTTTTTCAATATATCGGCGATGGTTTTCTATTAATGCAAGATAATGCGCGACCCCACTCTGCAATGTGTGTCACGCAATATTTAGAGGAAGTTGGAATTAATAAAATCAACTGACCAGCGTGTTCGCCAGATCTGAACCCAATAGAGCACGTTTGGGACATGCTTGCTGGATATAGGTCTCCCTCAGTATTTTCCATGTATTTCTGTTTTGTGCTGTTCGCATCCAATTTTTGTCGATCCGTTTTATGTCATCAGACCGTCTTGTTGTCGGACGACGCCTCTCTCTCTCTCTCTCTCTCTCTCTCTCTCTCTCTCTCTCTCTCTCTCTCTCTCTCTCTCTCTCTCTCTCTCTTTCTCTCTCTCTCGTCTCTCTCTTTCTCTCTCTCAAAACCGTCGAATGTTCTCAGATAGCAACAAGTTCACACGCAGAACTGCTGAGTCCACAATATTGTAGGTGGGCATCTTGACGCAATCCAGAGCTTCGTATCAGACAGCACGGATTTCAGTCGACAGAAAAATAACAAATCCTTTGTGGGCAGATTCTCAGGAATAGACAAGCTTGAGATCTTCGATATACTGGGGTGGTAATAAAATAAGTTTTTTTTTTAATTCGGATATAATTAAGGAAAATAAAAGGGTCTAACGATCCTGCTCTTGGCACCGTTTCATAGTATGGACATGTTCACTTTGTATTTGAGATTTGGATGCGCACTTGTGTTGACGTTCTGTACTATCAGTCGTAGGCCAAACATCGCGGAGCAAACGTAATTGACTCTATGAGTGAATACTTCTTATAGCGCGTCATTACTATAAATTATATTCGATTCGATTTTATTGTATTTTATTATTTTATAAAATATTTTAAAATCAAAATTAGCCAAATAAATCAAGTCGTTCTCAAGTTGTTATAAAAAATATATTATATAAAATTATAAGTGTGTATATATTATGTATATTATTTTATACCGCAATAGGCCAATCAAGTTAGGTTTTTACTTGACATAACGGAAAAGACGAGGTATGACAGTTGAAATGTGTAGTACGAAATATTACAAAAAGACTGCCATCTTGGGATTCATCAATTTTTTAGTGGAACAGTTTTTAAATAAACAATCAAAACGTCAAACTTAGTTTTTTTGCTCATAACTTAAAAACTTGTTTATTTAGAGATTTGACGTCCACAGGTAACTTTTTCAGAAAAAAAAGATACATCGAATGAGATACGCTAAATGAAAATCGGTTAATAAACAAAAAAGTTATTGCAAAACGGACGACAAAATCGCTGTTTTTGAATATTGTTAATAACAATTTTATTGTTTATTAAAATATGTTTAAATATACCTAAACTTGAGGGCATTATGGTGTGTGAATGGTGTGCAAAAAATGGTCCAGATCTGTTAAATAGTTTTTGCAAAATTGAATTTGTTTATAAAATTTTTTGAAAAACGAGTTAATTTCTGAGGCTGGTCCAGTTAATTTGGCTGAATGTATCTCAATAATCCGGGGCTCATTTCCTTCGTAAAGATGTATTGTAACAGCCTACGAAAAAAAAAGTAAAAAAAATTACATGTACGTACACAAAATTATTTGTTAATAAATAGCAGTTTTTAAACTTATAAACAATTACAATAATTTCGTAGAAATTAGATCAAATTAAATGGCAATAAAAAATACGGAAAGCTGGTTAAAATACACTACTTAGAAAAAAATTTTTAGATCCTACGACCCTTGGGGTCTGAGATGGTCCCCTTTTTTGAAAAAATCACTGTTACGTTAATTAACAACACTAAGAGCTGAAATTAACCAATCTTTTATAAGAAAAGTCAATGTTTTTAACAAAGTTTTTAGCAAGAAAAAATGTTAAAAATTGTTTAAAGAGGAGTGTTATAAACAAAGAGTATTTTGCGTTCCGACTAAAGTAAAAAATAGCGGGCGTAGTCGACTGACTGAATCGTGGGCACGGCTGGCGAGAATCAGCAACCCCTAAAATTACGTATACTGACCACAAAAATCAACTTTACGTTGAATGACAAATTTTGGTCATTCCTTATGTTTTCGAGGTCACTGAATCCGAATATGGAGTATATTTTTTTCTAGAATTAATGGAACATGTTCAAAAATCAAATTTTATGCAAAAATGCGAAAAATAAATTTTGATGATTTTTCAATTTTACCTCGCTGTATTTTTGGTCGCTGTAAATATTTCCTTTTGAAAATTTTACTGTGTCATCTTTGAAGCATTTAGATAACAATGAGATTTGTCCAAAATGATTAAAGACATTAAAAGAGAAGTTGTTAATTTTTAAACATTTTGTCGTCAGATTTCGTTAGTTTCATGTTTACTTAAAAAGTTGAGTGACAAACGTTTTAGTTTATAATTTTAACCAACACAGCAATAAAATATTATTCATTAAGAAGTTTTCCAAAAAATTTTTCCAAAAAAGATTATTTCTCGAGATACTGACCACCGTGTGGTGAATGGCTAATTTTGACTTTATATTTTTGATGGTGCTGAAAACGAAAATTAGGGTTGTTTTGAATTTTGCGTGAGGGAACATTGTCAAAATCGCAATTTTACCCTAAAAATAAAAAAAAAATAAAATCATGTTTTTTGCATTTAACTTGTTACAACTCAGTTCCATTTTAATATTTTTTTCTGAAATTTTTATAGTATATATTTCTCACCTTTCTGAAGACAATGGCACCTACTTCAATCTTTCTGTCTTACTATAAAAAAGTTATAAATTGTTTGAAGTAAAAGGTGTAGATTCTTGAATTGCAAAGTTTAATCACACAAGTTGAGTGACAAAATTTGAAATTTAGCTGTTTAATCAAGTTTATGTTAAAATCTAGAGTGCAAAGAACAAAATGATTTATAAAAAAAATGGTGTAACTTTTAATTTTAAGAAAAACGTGATTTTATTATTTTTTTTATTTTTAGGGTAAAATTGCGATTTTGACAATGTTTCCCCATCTAAAATTCAAAATAATTCCATTTTCGTTTTCAGCACCACCAAAAACATAAAATAAGACCAAAATTAGCCATTCACCATGCCATGGTTAGTATCTCTCAGAAAACCTCTTCATGGCCTATGTTTTAATGTTGCATTGATTAAAATTATAAACTAAACAGTTTGTCACCCAAATTTTATAAGTTAACATGAAACTAATGAAATCTGACAAAAATTGTTTAAACAATTTTTCGACAGCGGTATCTCTTGGTACCCCTGGATTTGTTATAAGCAACTTTTTTTAGTAAGTTTGTGCACATTAAAATAATAACATTTATCTTATTTTCATTGCAAAATTATTCAAAACAAAGCAGCTAATGGGATGTATAAAACTTTTTTGAAGTGACCTTTTTATTGTTATTTTTTAAATTCATTTATTTAAAATATAATTCTACTAAATAAATGTGCAACAGAATAATATTCATAAAATTCAAGTTTCTACCAAAATATATATATTAAGCTTCAAATCCGGTATACTGTCAATGTTAAAAATGAGCTGCAACGGTCTAGCGTAACGTAATTTCTTCTCATTCGGCTACGCCCACTATTTTTTTTACTTTAGTCGGAACGCAAAATACTCTTTGTTTATAACACTCCTGTTTAAACAATTTTTAACATTTTTTCTTGCTAAAAACTTTGTTAAAATCATTGACTTTTCTTATAAAAGATTGGTTAATTTTAGCTCTTAGTGTTGTTAATTAACGTAACAGTGATTTTTTCAAAAAAAGGGGACCATCTCAGACCCCAAGGGTCGTAGGACCTAAAAATTTTTTTTAGAAGTTGTGTATTTTAATCAACTTTCCGTATTTTTATTGCCATTTAATTTGATCTAATTTCTACGAAATTATTGTAATTGTTTATAAGCTTAAAAACTGCTATTTATTAACAAATAATTTTCTGTACGTACATGTAATTTTTTTTACTTTTTTTCATAGGCTGTTAGTATACATCTTAACCAAGGAAATGAGCCCCGGATTATTGAGATACATTCAGCCAAATTAACTGGACCAGCCTCAGAAATTAGCTCGTTTTTCAAAAAATTTTATAAACAAATTCAATTTTGCAAAAACTATTTAACACATCTGGACCATTTTTTGCACACCATTCACACGCCATAATGCCCTCAAGTTTAGGTATACTTAAACATATTTTAATAAACAATAAAATTGTTATTAACAATATTCAAAAACAGCAATTTTGTCGTCCGTTTTGCAATAACTTTTTTGTTTATGAACCGATTTTCATGTAGCGTATCTCATTCGAAATATCTTTTTTTTTTTGAAAAAGTTACTTGTGTCAAATCTCTAAATAAACAAGTTTTTAAGTTATGAGCACAAAACTAAGTTTGACATTTTGATTGTTTATTTAAAAATTGTTCCACTAAAAAATTGATGAATCCCAAGATGGTAGTCTTTTTGTAATATCTCATACTACACATTTCAACTGTCAAACCTCGTCTTTTCCCTTATGTCGAAAAACGGCTTATTTTTTACTAACTTGATTGATCTACAAGGTTACTGCACGCGTCTTGATTTTTCGAATCACGCTAAATAGGATTTCGGGCCCGTGCAAAACATACCGAGCAACAAGAAATATTCACTTCAAAAAAGTTTTTATACTTTTTTATTTATTATTATAGCATACAGAAAACCACTGGGAATTTGTCTGTAGTGATATACAATTAATTACTTAGATCTGTTCGAGCTATATTTTATGAAGTTTATGATAAAGTCCAAAAATATTCAACCCCAAATAGATAGGTACTGTAAAATCCATTAAATTCCTTTTAGGGCCGATTTCTCATAACTAAGTTAATCTATAGTTTAATTGACTGAGGTTCATCCTTGAACTTCGGTTATTTTGGAAATGCAATTCTCATTGACAGTTCAGTTGTGGTTCACGTTCTACGCCTAAAGTTCGTTGGCAACGCAAAAATCCCTAGATTTAAGTAGCTTTCGAGAAATGCCAATAGATGGCAATTGACGTGGAGTAGCCGCCGTTTTGTATGAACTTTTTTATGCGATCTCTGAATAACGTTAAATTTAAGTATTTATAGTCAAACAGTCATTTGAATAATTATAAATAAATCTAACAAAAATACAAATATTGTTATCATTTATCGTTAAGCTTAGATATCTATTTAACGAATGATAACAATCTGATTTAAAAACCAGGAATAGGTATTTTTGTGTACGCATACCAAGTTGACCTTGACCACAAAAATATTTGGATCAACCACGTCTCTGGTCTATATGCACAGCACATCTATAATATAATAGCGTTGAATGATAGCCCAACCTGTATATTTATCAATCAACGATAATAGGTTATATTTGCTAGTATGTCAGCGTTTCATGTCAAATTGCAATTATACTACGCATGCGTAATCTCTGAGATCATCTGAACTCGGTTCTGAACTCTGGAATTGCAGCGTTCAGATTGAACGGAGTTTAAACCACCAACATCGTTTGAACGGGAATTGAGAAAGACGATTTTAACTTTTAACTGTCGTTCACTAAAAGTTCAGGGTAAACTTGAGTTGAACTCGATATGAGAAATGGGCCCTTAGTGGTCTAAAATGTGTTACATCTCATATTAAAGGTGATTATTGGAGCCTCTGATTAGGGAAAATATTGGCATGTACAAAATCTACAAAAGTTGTGGAACTGTCAATTTGTATATGGTAATTATATTGGACAGTATATGCCAATACTATTATAAACATTATCATATTGTGTTTATTGGATTATATTAGTGTCTATTACATTATATACTTTTTTTAGAACGAAATCAAGTCATTTTCATCAGATATTAAATACGTTGATATACCTATACCTGCTGGATGTGAGGAAGTGTTTGTAAGATTTTCAAATTCGGAGTGTGCTAAAGAATTTTGTAATAAAGAATATCCTGGTGAAAAGACCTTGCTGGAAGGAGATGAAGAACAAATGTATTGGGAAAAGATACAGAATGACCGAAGCATAAAGTTTTCAAAAAATGTTAAAAAACAAAGAGGAAGAGACAAGTTACTGAAGAAAGCAGAGAAGGAAAGAGCGAAGCATATTAAATTTGATGAAGGGGAATGATGATTTGGCAATTTTTTTGCATTTCTATAGATGTAACAGATAAAAGATTCAATAGATGTAAAAAATATTTAACTTGTTTACTCTAATGGTAATTAATAAATCAAGATTTACCTGTAGATTTATTTTATTTCCTATCTTGTCACCCAGGATTGTTTTGTCTTACCTGGTTTAGTTTGAGTCTTACTATTTTCTGACTCTATAAAATAAAAACCCCTGTTGAGCTGCCCCCCCCTTGTAGAAATTAAAAAAAATAGTAGCACTGATTTACGAGCTATAAAAATAGAGATATTGAATCGATCTTTGCGGAAGAATTAGGAGCTATTGTAGTAGCTCGTAATTCTGCCGCATAATATGTTATATTTTTGAGCTAATCCCGTTAACTCCCAAACATCCCTTTAATTGATTCAACTCGAGAGAAAAATACTATTACGGATATAATTCGTACAGCGTATAAATTCTAAGAATAAACTGTTAAAATACGCACACTTCGATTATTGAGCTACAACCCTCTCTCAAGAAAACCTTCCCATCTTCGCAACTTAAGAGAATTGTACTTGAAATAAATAAAATTAATTATTTTGCGACTACATACCATTTAATAATTGATAAGCTCGCAAAATACGCGCATTTCGATTATTTAATTGTAATTTATTTTGCATAGTGCAGCCACCTAAGGTAAAAATCAACTATTACCTTCGATTTTGGTGAACCTCCATCGATTTTCACGAAAATTGGTGAGTGGTTAGTGGATATCTCATAGTGCCACATTGCGCTTTTACCCTGGGGGTGGATACCACACCATCTCGAGGGTGAAAATTACTTTATTAAAAATATCCCCAAAAAACCCCCCTACTAAAATAATAAATTCCTGCCCAGTGTAACGAGCTCAAAATTTTTAATTTCATATTATGATATGAAAACTCATAAATAGCTCGTAAATCAGCGCTATTTGTTTTTTAATTTCTGAAGTGGGGGGGAGGGCAGCTCAACATGAATAAATAAAAACGGTCGAAAATGTGGGTGGATGAATATTTTATAAGTAAAACAGATGTTACATATTGTGAGAAACCTTTCTATTTGTACATACATTTGTAAACGTATATGAATATTTCTATTCATAAACTCAAAAAAGAATAGTAAGATTGTTGTTGTTCCTATGGTAAGAATAATGAAGAAAAATGCAGACATTATGGAAAAAAGATTAAGACCAAAGAATAAAAAAGTTGCATTAGTGAGAGTGTTGCTATACATTATTTTATTACACACAAATGATGGTTCCGTGGTACTGTATTAGATATAGGGTACCTATTCCAGTTTATTAATACGCGAAACACAGAAGTTTCAAAGCAGGAGATCAATGAATATAGGAAACATGGAACATCAGAGGTCTTCTTTAAATTAGAAAACTTAGTAAAATACATAAGGATATAATGGAGTAGCCATACTTCAGAATATCGAAATATATCAGACATTATGAAACAATATACTCATAAAAATAACAGAAGCAAAACAAGAAAATTTCCATGACATTCAAATATACAGGGTGTCCCGAAAAGATCGGTCATAAATTATACCACAAATTCTGGGGTCAAAAATATGTTGATTGAACCTAACTTACCTTAGTACAAATGTGCACATAAAAAAAGTTATAGCCCTTTGAAGTTACAAAATGAAAATCAATTGTTTTCAATATTTCGAAAACTATTAGAGATTTTTTATTGAAAATAGACGTGTGGCATTCTTATGGCAGGAACATCTTAACAAAAAATTATAGTGAAATTTGTGCACCACATAAAAATTTTATGGGGGTTTTGTTCCCTTAAACCCCCCTAACCTTTTGTGTATGTTCGTATTAAATTATTGTTAAAGTATTATTAGTTAAGCACAGTGTTTTTAAAACTTTTTTGCCTCCTAGTACTTTCTCGAAAAGCCAGTTTTTATCGAGATATTTTGAATATTTGTCAAATCCACTATAGATCTGGATCCCGCGTATGAAAAAAAAGTTGATTAATAGCAAGCTGAAAATTTGTTAATAGCTTAAGGGTGTCTAGTCGGATAAACTTTGATATATGGGAACACTGGAACAGGGGCAGTTTTAATTGTGGAACGGGTTAAAAATTTGGAACGGTCACACCACGAAAACGGCACATTTATTTTGTCCGACAGAACAGTATTAAACTCTCCGAACAGAGATTAAACTCTCATGCAAAAACCAGACTGCTATTTATCTCCTGTGATAATTCCTGTCATTTGACATATTCTACATCATGTCCCGCGCACTCTAGTAAAAAAATGTAATCGTATTTAGTTTCCTTCCAATTTTATAGAGGCGCTGATGTCGGCATCGTGATTGGTGGAACATGACTTTTGACAAATCTTGCACTGACTAGATTTTGTACGGGATTTTCCGAGAGGACGCGTGCCGCCGCCAGAGATGCTGCGCTGTCTGTGTTCAGTCATTATGGTCGGTTATTATTTTGTGTTTCTAGTTTGTTTGTGTCACCATAAAAAGATATTCAGTCGTGTTTTTTGATATTTTTGTTATTTTGTAATCGAGAACCTTTTTAAAGGTAAGTTTTTCTGATTGTAATGTAGAGATTTTCTGATTGTAGGTACCTACTGTTTATCCAACAGTTTTAAAATACACATTTTATTTCGCGTTTTGTTGTTAGGTCTAATGGCTCCGATCAGCTGTTGTGTACAGACGGTGGAAAAATTCAACAAGTAAACATATATTTAATCCAAATTAAATACTCATATTTCTATGTAAAATGTCACATTATTGTATAAATAAATAATTAAGAAACAAAAGTTGTTTGTGTTTTACCTTTATTGTCCACTTAAATAAAATATTAAATATTGGAAGTACCATATGGAGGCTATGATGTACCTAGCATGGCGGCTAAATTACGCTACCCTTCCTATCCAATCAACAACAAGAACGTTTAAAATTTCACACCTATCTTAACTATTTAGAATGGGAAATAAGCCACAATATTATTAAAAAATGATTTTTATTAACGTTTCGACGCCCAAATCGGGTGCCGTTGTCAAAATACAAAATACTATTAATATGAACAAAAATGTTGTTGCTTAGTAAAAAAATTCTTCTAATAATTTATTTAATTTGACTCATTTATAAACAAAATTTAAAACCCACTGTATGGTGGAGATATGTAGATGATGTGTTTTCAATATGGCCTCATAGATCAGAATTGTTGGATACATTCCTGAATATTATAAACGATCAAGAAGAGACAATAAAATTTACAATGAAAAAGGAATATAATAACACCCTGCCTTTCCTCGATGTTTTAGTCTTAAAGAAGGATACTGGATATGAGACTCAAGTGTATAGAAAACCAACACATACCAACAGATATCTCAATTACAAATCAAATCACAACATCAACGTTAAAAAGGGAATCATAAAATCCTTATATGATAGAGCCAAAATTACTTGTTCTAACGAAAATTCCTTTTTAGAAGAAAAACAATTCTTAACATCTGTTTTATTAAAAAATGATTATCCTTTATCGTTTATAAATAAGGAATTGTCAAGATTGGATCGAATGGAACAGAACAACATAGAACGGGATCCTACAACATTCACAAGAAATAATACGAGGAAAATATCAATACCATACATAAAAGGACTATCCGAGAACCTTAAAACAATAGGAAATAAATTCAACATTTCAACAACATTCAAAACAACCAACACATTGAGATCTATTCTATCTAAAACTAAACCTAACAATGAACAAGAAAGGACAAAGAATTGTATTTATAAAATACCTTGTGAATGCGAACAGTTTTATATAGGTGAAACATCAAGACCATTAAACGTTAGAATAAGTGAACATCAATCTTATATTAAAAATAGAGAATTTGATAGATCTCAAATATGTCAACACGCATGGGATAATGAACATAGAGTTCAGTGGAGAGATTCAAGTATAGTCCTGAAAGAAACAGATAGTAAAAAGAGAAAAATCAAAGAAGCGGCTCTAATTATGCTAAACGAAACCAATTGTGTCGCAAATTCCTCGGTGGAATGCAGTAGGATGTGGATACCCATACTGAAAGAGGAAGTCAATAGAAAGAAAATACCACAATTAGTAAGTCAATAGTCCAGTTAGTACATATTTTATATTTTAGTATTACTTATATACCCATGTATTATTGATATTATTTATAATTTAAACAAAATTATAGTAAAGTCAGAATTTGGTATTAATTTTGAGAGTAAATTAAATGTAAGACCAAATACTTACGATGTCGGGATAGTATCACGAGGTTTTTCCTGGTTTTCCCTCGTGATTTACTATGAGATCTCTAACGCGAGAATTTTAATATCACCGTTGCATGTGGTTGTCTTTTTAAAGACAGATCACATGCTATGATTTTTTTGTGACGGATATTCTTGAGTTGGGGTTGATTTCATGTAATCGAATGAACTATCTTTCAGTAAAGTCGTCCCAGGAACGCAACTCATAAATATTGGCAATATCATTTTAAAGTCTTCTACTTTAAAATGTATCATATGTATCTGAATTGCCGATATAAATGAGTCAAATTAAATAAATTATTAGAAGAATTTTTTTACTAAGCAACAACATTTTTGTTCATATTAATAGTATTTTGTATTTTGACAACGGCACCCGATTTGGGCGTCGAAACGTTAATAAAAATCATTTTTTAATAATATTGTGGCTTATTTCCCATTCTAAATAGTTAAAATTGTAAAAATGCCACAAGAAAATAGCTTCAGAACAACATTCACACCTATCATGTCGAAGCTACAGACCACTTATGTGGAGGCCAGATTTGTAGTATCCTTCCAATTAACCAGGTGCTGAAATGGCGCTGAAATACGCGACATATTTTTTGAAGAGTAAGATCGCGTTCTACCCAATCACAACACTTTTATCTATGTTCTACATGTTCCACTCATTATAACGCCCATTTGGTGATAAATAGCAGTCTGATTTTTGCATGAGAGTTTAATCTCTGTTCGAAGAGTTTAAGTCTGTTCTGTCGGACAAAATAAATGTGCCGTTTTCGTGGTGTGACCGTTCCAAATTTTTAAACTGTTCCACAATTAAAACTGCCCCTGTTCCAGTAATCCCATGTATCAAAGTTTATCCGACTAGACACCCTTAAGCTATTAACAAATTTTCAGCTTGCTGTTAATCAACTTTTTTTTCATACGCGGGATCCAGACTTAACCTATTTGTATATGGTTAAGTACGATTATAGAGACCTGGTAATAATATGAAAAATCTATAATTTACATTTTTATAATATGAAAATATACTAAGAGGCAAAAAAGTTTTTAAAACACTGTGTTTAACTAATGGTACCGCAATAAAAGTTTAATTGGAACGTACACAAACATTTGGGGGGTTTAAAGGAACGAAACCCCCATACAATTTTTATGTAAACATAAAAAAGAAGCCGCATCTCGATAAAAAAAGAATGTGTGTGTACTTTGTACGCACGTAAGAAGTTATACTTCTACTACATATTATGTGATTTTTAAGACAATACCAAAAATTTTAAAAAATAAAAGAATAAAACGCACACAAACACATTGAAAAATGCCACAAAGAAAAAATGATTTCGGAACGATAATAATTGTTGGCAAAAATTTTAAATACGCATTTTCTGAAAAAAAAAATTATATAACAAATATACTTACAATCATAAAATGCATAAAAAAAAATAAAAACTTGCATCGGGAATCGAACCCGTGAATTTCGTGGCGCTTTGATTCGTAATCGAAGCCTAGACTCACTCGTCCAATTCCACATTATTTGTCATGTGGAAAAATAGCGTAACTGAACGTTTTACTGTTTGACAGTTGTTTTGAATATAATTAAATCATGTAGTTTAAATTTTGTGGAAGAAAATATTAAAATATAACAAAACAGTAAGAAAACAATATATTAGATGAAGATTGGTAGAACTTTTGTTGGTAATCAAAGTAAGTATGTAAATCAAAGCATTACATACCTACTAGATAAATAAATCTACGCCAAAAAATCATAATTTAAAAATAAAAATCGGACCTAATTTGGGATTTCTCTCTAAAATCCCCATTCTTGAGAAAATAAATGTACAGTAGAGCGTCGATTATCCGAACGTCGATCAACCGAACGACCTCTTATTCGAACTATCGACTCCCGCGTCCCGCACTCGAATACCGAGCAAGCGTTAGTAATTGACGCTTAAAATATCTTCAATTTTCTTCAATATTGTATCCAAAAATAATTATGTTGTTGCAAAGACTGCACTTTTGAGTCGACGTTCAGACTTGATCGAGGACGGTTGGGTGTAATAACAATTTGTTTGTGCTTGTGCTGTTATTAATTATTTACCATTAAAACCTAATTATACCTTAATGACATATAGGTCTGGATCCCGCGTATGAAAAAAAAGTTGATTAATAGCAAGCTGAAAATTTTTGAATAGCTTAAGGGTGTCTAGTCGGATAAACTTTGATATATGGGAACACTGGAACAGGGGCAGTTTTAATTGTGGAACAAGTTAAAAATTTGGAACGGTCAGACCACGAAAACGGCACATTTATTTTGTCCGACAGAATAGACTTAAACTCTCCGAACAGAGATTAAACTCTCATGCAAAAATCAGACTGCTATTTATCACCTGTCATAATTCCTGTCATTTGACATATTCTACATGTTCCACTCATTAAAACGCCCATTTGGTGATAAATAGCAGTCTGATTTTTGCATGAGAGTTTAATCTCTGTTCGGAGAGTTTAAGTCTGTTCTGTCGGACAAAATACATGTGCTTTTTTCGTGGTCTGACCGTTCCAAATTTTTAACCTGTTCCCCAATTAAAACTTCCCCTGTTCTAGTTTTCTCATATATCAAAGTTTGTCCGACTAGACACCCTTAAGCTATTAACAAATTTTCAGCTTGCTATTAATCAACTTTTTTTTCATACGCGGGATCCAGACCTAATAGAAGAAAGTGAAAATTAACGGCATTTTTGTTACTATAAATAATAATAGATATATTTAAGTAGTGCTATAAAAAGTGCAAGGGTGAGTGCAGATTTAAAAATCACTAACTGTAAGTATAATACATTTTTTTTGTTTATTTTTTATTAAGATAACTGTGCAAAAGAAGCTCGCCTCGCAGGTATCTGACGGAACGACCGGTTCTGGCAAACTTATCGCCCGCGATAACAGTTAATTTCTCAAAATAAACAAACGCAGGTCCGGCTTACATACAAATAAATGAGCTGAGAGTTCGGACATATGAATAATAGCCAACCCCAGACGCCAAGGGGACGCCCAGACGACAATACATCTCCGGGGGAACAACACGTATTTCAAAAGAGTAAAATAATTGCTAGATCACGCCAAAGAGAGAGAACACATAACCAAACCGAAATTAATATGGAGGAAATAAAGGAAATGTTGCGCGAATTTAATAAATCTCTTAAAGAGGATATGGCCGACAAAAAACGAGAAATTAAAAATGATATTAAGAAAATTCGAGAGGATATAAAGGACATGAAAAAAGAGATACAGAAAAGCAAAGAAGAAATGGGATCTATGGTGGAAGAGATCACCCAAGTAAAGGCGGAATGGGATAAAGAAAAAGAAGCAGTATATAGCAGAATCAAAGAAGCTGAAGACAGAATGGAAAAAATAGAAAGACAAGAAATTCGAAACAACTTATTAATAACTGGAATCACCATGGATGCTCAAAATGACAGTATACTTGAGGAAGCTATGGAAAAAATGATAGAACAAGAACTGATGCTGAAAACAAAGATAAAGAATGCCCATAAAATCGGCCAAGAAAGATGCATAGTTGAAATGGCTGAATGGGGGGGACAAAGTGAAGATACTAAAAGAGAAAGCAAAGTTAAGGAGGACAGACATATTCATAGAGGCAGACCTTACAAAGAATGAACAAAAAATCCAGAAACATATGAGAGATGTTGCTAGAGAAGAGAAGAAAAAAGGAAATGTGGTGAAAGTGGGTTATCAGTAGATGGATGTGAATGGGAGACAACTAAAATGGGATCACATGCAACAGAAGCTAGTAGAAATGAAGGAGAAAGATAGCAATGCAAAAAACTAACAGCAGGACACGAAACTGGAACCAAGATGACGACTAAGCAAAGCAAACGGACAAATGAGAAGGAACATGAACAGAAAGTTAACATGCATAAAATATACTTGAACGAAATGCAACGAAAAGAAAACAATGATAAAGAAAATCAAGAAACAGAAGTGGAAGAAGCAGAAGAAGAAGACGACGAAACGGACTCTCGGGTGCAGAGAGCTGATAATTCACTCACCTTAAATCTTAAAATCAAAGAAACTGAAACGAAGCAAACCAAGACCACAAAAACCTTCCATCCCAAAAACCGCTGTAGAATTGGAGCCTGGAATGTCAGGACAATGCTCGAAGCGTCCAGACTGGCTCAAGTAGAAAAAGAAATGACAGAGTTAAATTTACATATATTGGGCTTATCTGAAATACGATGGCCTGGACAAGGAGAGAAGACAACATCAAATGGCAGTGTACTACTATTCTCAGGAAATGACATAACCAATGATAGAAGAAATGGAGTCGGAATACTTGTAAGCAAGGAGGCCAAAAGAGGCCTAATTAAATGGTATCCAGTGTCAGATAGAATAATAGTGGCCCAGTTCAACTCGTTTATAAGGAAGGTAACCATCGTGCAATGCTATGCACCTACAGAAGTAAGTGAAGAAGAGGATAAAGAAAAGTTTTATCAAGAATTAAATGAAGTTATGAGGAAGATAAACAAAGGAGATATTATCATAGTTATGGGGGATCTGAATGCGAACGTAGGTCAGGATAATAATGGAGCAGAAGCAAGTATGGGAGTGCACGGGCTGGGGGAAAAAATAAAAATGGAGAAAAACTCATAGAATTTAGTTTAGAAAACAATATGGTAATTGGAGGAACGATATTTCCACATAAAAAGTGTCACAAGATAACCTGGGTATCATCTGATAAGAAAACAGAAAATCAAATAGACCACCTTCTGATTAGTAACAAATGGAGAAGCAGTCTACTGGATGTAAGGAATAAGCGATCAGCAGATGTAGGGAGTGACCACCACCTACTATTGGGGGAAATAAAAGTAAAAATAAGGGCGAAAAACAGCAATAAACAACTCAACAGACGCAAGAAATACAACATACAACAATTGAATGATAGCGAAACTCATAATGAATGGAGTAATAGAATAAAACTGAATGCAGAAACTATAAACCATATGCAGATAAGTGTAGAAGAGAAATGGGAATCGATTAAACGTGCCGTACATCAAAATGCTCAGGAAATCTTAGGGTATCAAGAAGAAGAACGGAAAGAGTGGATAAGTGAAAATACCTGGCAACTTATTAGAAAAAGAAAGGACCTCAAAGCCACATTAAATAGAGCACAAAGAAGTGACGACAAAATTAAAATAGCCCAAGAATATGAAGCTGCAAATAAACAGGTAAAAAAGAGTGCTAGAGGAGACAAGAGAAAATGGGCTGAGGGAATGGCTCGACCAGCAGAAGAAGCAGCAGCAACAAATAACCAAAGAGAATTATATAGAAACACCAAGCGTTTGGCAAACAGGAACACAAACAATAACAAAACACTAAAAGACAAAAGAGGGTAAGTTCTCACAACGACAGAAGAACAGACCCATAGATGGCAAGAGTATTACCAAGAACTCATAGCAGAGCAAGAAAACGAACCGTTTGCGCAAGAAGACCATGCAGCAGGACCAATTGAAAACTGTTTAAAAATAAATGCAGAGAGCCCAACGAAGAAAGAATTAGGTGAAGCAATCCGTCACCTGAGGAATAACAAAGCAGCAGGAATTGACGGTATCCCATCCGAATTGTAGAAAGCTGACATTGAGGGAACAGTGGAGTTACTGGCACCATTGCTGATAGAGATATGGAATGAAGAACACGTACCTACAGAGTGGAATAATGGAATCATAATAAATCTCCCAAAAAAAGGTGACGCGCAGCTATGCGAGAACTGGAGAGGAGTAACACTATTGTGTTCTATAAATAAAATACTAGCCTATATTGTACATCAAAGAATTAACGTCGAAATCGATAAAAATCTTCGCAATGAACAAGCGGGTTTTAGAAGGGGAAGATCCTGTATTGACCAGATTGCTATATCACGTATCATCATAGAAGAAATTAAAGAAAAGAATGCAGCACTGAAATGACGTTTGTAGACTTTGCCAAAGCGTTTGATAGTATAAAACACAAAGCTCTTTGGAACATTTTAAGCCACGCGAAAATTCCACCTAAGATCATTAGAATAATACAAATGATGTATAACCGAACAACATTCCAGGTATTACATAAGGGTCAAATGACGGACAAAATAGAAATAGAGAAGGGGGTAAAGCAAGGCTGTATACTCTCACCTTTACTCTTCAATATATGTCTCAACTACATTTTACAAAAAACCATAGACAGAAAAAACGGAATCCCTTGGAACTACTTAGATGGTAAGAAACTGGCTGATATGGAATATGCAGATGATATATGCCTGGTATCCCATACAATAGATGATATGCAGAACATGCTAAGTAAACTGGAGAAAGAGGCGGCAGAAATTGGTCTCCGAATAAATGTCAATAAGACAGTTGAGATGAGAATAGGCCAACTCCGACAGGAAAAATTATATATCAGTAAAGAAGAAGTAAAACAGGTACAAGAATTTTGCTACCTAGGAAGTATACTTGGCGTACATGGTGGAATCGAGGCGGACATTAAACATCGACTTAGAAAAGCACAACAAGTATTTGGAACACTCTCAAACATATGGAGGTCAACACAAATTAGTCAAAACACCAAAATAAGACTGTTTAATAGTAATGTTAAAACAGTATTACTGTATGGATGCGAGACCTGGGCAATAACAGACGGAACTGTCAAAAAACTCCAAGTATTTGTAAACAGGTGCCTCCGAAAAATTTTGAAAGTATATTGGCCCAACATCATAACAAATCAAGAACTCTGGAAGAAAACCAAACAAGAGCCAATTGAAATTGCAATTAAAAGGAAAAGATGGAATTGGCTGGGACACACCCTGAGGAAGGACAACTCAGATATAACAAAGAAAGCTCTAAAATGGACAGTAGCAGGACGAAGAAAGCAAGGACGACCCGCAACGACCTGGAGAAGAACAATTGAAGCTGACTACAAAGGTATGAGAAAGAGCTGGGGAGAGGTAGCAGCTATGGCCAGAGACAGAGTCCAGTGGAGAAGCTTCGTGGATGCCCTATGCTCCTTTACGGAGTAACAGGAAATAAGTAAGTAAAGACTGCACTTTTTTGTTTAGTTGCTAGTTGTCATTATCAAGATATAAATAAATATGTAGGTATATAAATATGGCTTTTATTCACTTGTGGATAAATATGTATGACTATAAATATGTATCAATATATTGTAGTTCGATTATCCGAACAAATCGGTTTTCCGAACACCTATGTCCCCCAATTAGTT
The DNA here is from genome assembly GCF_917563875.1 of Diabrotica virgifera virgifera. Taxonomy (NCBI): domain Eukaryota; kingdom Metazoa; phylum Arthropoda; class Insecta; order Coleoptera; family Chrysomelidae; genus Diabrotica; species Diabrotica virgifera. Next base: position 25,192,363 of record NC_065443.1, read on the forward strand.
CGGATAATGGACGCTCTACTGTATTTCAACCTAATCCAAATGTATAATTACAATATGATTATAATAAAAACTACTTACCAAATTAGAATGAGTTTTCCTTGTCCAAAATAGTCCAAAAGTCCAAAAATATAGGTATATGAAAACTATTTAAAAAGGCAGTATAACTATTAACTAACTTTTGTTTGTTGTTTCTTTTCACACAAATTTTAAAACGCAACAACCATTAATAATCTAACTACAGCTGTACCACAGCCGCCATATTGAATAATTTTTGACATGTCATTTGAAAATCCAATCAGAACAAAGTTATAATGCGCATGCGCCGGGATCATAGGTTTTAACATATAAAAATTCACCCTCATATCGCCGGTAAAGAAGTATAACTTCAAAAACTGGTTTATCGAAAAAGACTAGGAGGCAAAAAAGTTTAAAAAACACTGTGTAACGATTGGTACCACAATAATAATTTAATTGGAACGTACACAAAAAATTGGGAGGGGTTTAAGGGAACAAAACCCCATAAAATTTTTATGGGGTGCACAAATTTTACTATAATTTTTTGTTAAGATGCTCCTGCCATAAGAATGCCACATGCCTATTTTCAATAAAAAATCTCTAATAGTTTTTGAAATATTGGAAACAATTGATTTTCATTTTGTAACTTTAAAGGGCTATAACTTTTTTTATGTGCACATTTGTACTAAGGTAAGTTTGGTGCAATCAACATATTTTTGACCAAAGAATCTATGGTATAATTTATAACCATTATTTTCGGGATATGCCCCATATAAACAAATTGCCGACATGTACAAGATAGAAAACATTTTAAGCAAAATCCCACAAAAGGAGCCAGTATATATTATTGGAGACTTTAATGCCAAGGGGAAAAAACTGAAAATGAAGCACATTTGAAAGGTTTGTTGGGTCATTTGGCTTGGATATTCGAAACAACAGAGGAGAAAGTCTTCTAGAGTTTGCCAGTGAAAACAACCTAGTGATAACAAATCAGGAAGATGGAAATAATAATGACAATATCCGTAGAAGAAAACCACAGATCGTTAAAAAAAAACACGAGAGCCGCAAATTTACCAAATAGAAACAAATAGGTAGATTATTTGAAAAGAAAAAGTTTGACCAATCAAGCAGCATGATTTTTTTTACAGATTGTTGAAGGCGTGAATTTTATTTATACTCTGGGCAAATTAGAAAAAAAATAAGGAAAAGTTATTTACCAGCAATTTTTTTGCTGGAATCGAATCTTATGATGATTTTATACAGGGTGTCCAGAAACTCTACCGACAAACGAAGACAGGAGATTCTTCAGATAATTTTAAGATAATTTAACCCAATTCACTTAGTCCGAAAATGCTTCCTAAGGGAGCTAGAGGTCTTTGTTAAGTTAGTTTTTCTTAAATACCTCCAGAACGCTTTTATTTAGAAAAACAAAAATTGGTACACATATTTATTTTCAAGATTTAAATCTAATCCATCCATTGCAAATTTCTAGTACCGATCATAGGCGTCCGTTTTGGGTAGGGCAACGGTTATTTTATCGCATAACTTTTTTATCTTTAACTTTTATGCATTTCTGACACTGCATTATTAAATTGTAAAGTATTCAAGTACTAAAAGGTACTCTTGTTTTAAATCGGTAGGACACACCGTTTGCTAGAAAAATCGATTTAAAAATTTTTCGCTTTTTGAATTAAAAAGAAATTTAAAAAAAAAACTGTTTAGAAAGACGAAAACTGGTACATTTATTTATATTCCAGAGATAAATCGATTTCATTAATTGCGAATTTCTAGTACTGGTCATAAACGTCCGTTTTGGTCAACAGTTATTTTATAGCATAACTTTTTTGTGTTGAATTTTTGACACTAGATTATTAAATTTTGAGGTATTCGAGTACTAAAAGTTACTCTTACTTTATGTTGGTAAAATACTTCGTTTTTGTTGAAAAGTTCTTTCAATTTTTTTTCAAATTCCAAAAACGAAAAACTTTCAAATCGATTTTTCTAGAAAACGGTGTGTCCTACCGACTTAAAGCAAGAGTACCTTTTAGTACTAGAATACCTCACAATTTAATAATCCGGTGTCAAAAATGCAAAAAAGTTAAGGACAAAAAGTTATGCCATAAAATACCCGTTGCTTTACCCAAAACGGACGCCTATGACCGGTACTAGAAATTTGCAATGGATGGAATCGATTTATCTCTGAAAAGTAAATATGCATACCAATTTTCGTTTTTCTAAATAGAAGCGTTCTGGAGGTATTTAAGAAAAACTAATTTCATGACACTATATCTTCAAAGAGCTCTAGCTCCCTTAAGAAGCATTTTCGAACTACGTGAATTGGGTTAAATTGTCTTAAAATTATCTGTGGAATCTCCTGTCTTCGTTTGTCGGTAGAGTTTCTGGACACCCTGTATATTAATAATATGGATATGCAAAGTCTGCAGAGGTGGCTCTACCCGAGTTACTTGGGAATAAAAAAAAAGAAGAAAATGGCTCCATGAGAAGCCGAGAAAATACATTGTTTTAGCGTATACCGATTTTGAACTTTGAGATTCTATTTTCTCCAACCTAACTTTTGATTGTGATTTTGGTATTTTTCAAGCGTGATACCGATCGTTTTTATTATTATAATATATGTTATGCATCTCTTGAAGATATGAAAATTTGTATGTAGAAAGAAGACCGAAATAAAAAGGTTATGTTGGAAAATTGCCATCCTATTGTTTATAACTTCGTCGCACGTGCCGGTCAAATTTGACCGGTTGTATCTCAGGAACCACTCATCAAACTTTTTTCATTCAAAAGAAGCGTCATGCCGCGTCGTTTCCAATACCGTTTTCTTTATTTAATCTAATAGTTGCCGAGATATTTTATTTGTTTATAAGCCAAAAAATTGTTTATAACTTTAAAACATTCCTGATGCTGCTTGAATAGTCCAATTTCAATTCTGTAAATTGCGCTGGATAGGTGCAGTGCCTTTTTATACGAAAATCATAGTTATTCTCATGTATCATAATTGTTATATGGTTATTATTGCGACCGTAAATTGTTATTTAACAATTTAATTGTTGCTAAACTATTCGTTTAATTTCCACTGGCTTCTGGATTATTATTGATAAATAATTACGTTCCTAACATTTTAGTTGAAAATAAAAAAAATTGGGAAAACCCGGATTTTCAGTGGAAAATTTTCGTCAAAACAAATCGGGAAATTATTATTTGGGGGCTTTTGGTGTAAGGTTAAAACGTTCGTAAAGCAATAATTGAAAAATACACGATTTCCGAGTGCTAATTTGTGTATAAGAAAAATAGCACGCTATCTGCGGACTTTGCATACCTATATTATTAATATATACAATAATAAGATTCTTCCAGTAATAAAATTGCTGTAATCTGTCCAGACAGATATGCAAAAATAAGAACAAAAAATATCTTATTTATTCTAAGGTCTAAGACCTATTATTTTTATACGATTTGATTAATTGTACGACCTTTAACGTTATCTATTTAATCTTAAGATTCGTATTATTTACTTTAATCGGATTATTTTATATATACGTAGAAACCATTTTATTATAAATTTTATAAGAATTAAAATGAAGTTTCTTATTACTGTCTTCTGTTGTTGCATATTCAAATGTATAGCAAACAAATATAGTGGTAAGTGATTTTGATATCGAATAAAATATTCGATATTATCCAGTACAAACTTAATATTGGAATTTTTTAGATGATTTACCTGCATCGTTCGATTGGAGAGATAAAGGAGCTGTATTAGGTACTCCAACAGTACCAGGAATATTTTGTGCTAGATCTGATTGGGCATATGCAATCGTAAGTTGTTATATTTATTGATAGTTTAGTAAAGAAAGTAAGACTATTCGATTATTATATCAAGTGTTTTATATACACTAAACATCAAAATTAACGCACCACCTTAAAAATGGGACATTTTTTATGTCTCGTATTTCCTAAACCTGTTGTCCGATTTTAGTGATTTTTTTAATATGTTATAGCTTTATTCTTCCAGAATATCGATGTAATAATATTGTGGCTAAACAGATAAGTGTCATTATCTACGGGTGTAACAGTGTGTTTTTTCCTCAAATTTTGGAACACCCTGTGGAATATTGTAGCGTATATAAAATATTGATATTAAAACTCAACTGTAGTTTTGGGCTTTATTAACATTTTGCTTTTTGATTCATTCGCTTGTGTTGGATAATAAAAAAGTTAGGTACTTTAACAACTAGCAACGTTCTTCATTAATAAAGGGTGTTTCTAAATAAGTGCGACAAACTTTAAGAGGTAATTCTGCATGAAAAAATAATGACCGTTTGCTTTATACACATATGTCCGCAAATGCTTTGTTTCCGAGATACGGGATGTTGAATTTTTTCTTACAAACTGACGATTTATTTATTGCTCTAAAACTAGTTGAGATATGCAAATGAAATTTGGTAGTATCTAAGAGGTAGTTATTGCGCATTTTTTGACATGCAACTAAGAATTTTATATTCACCATTGGCGTGCATACGGGTCATATTACCCGTATGCACGCCAATGGTCAATATAATATTCTTAATTTTATGACAAAAAATGCGCAATGACAACCTCTTAAAACCTTCCAAATTTCATTTACATGTCTCAACCGGTTTTAAGAGCAATAAATAAATCGTCAGTTTGTAAGAAAAAATTCAACATCCCATATCTCAGAAACGAAGCATTTGCGGACATATGTTTATAAAGCAAACGGTCATCATTTTTTCATGCAGAATTACCCCTTAAAGTTTGTCGCACTTATTTAGAAACACCCTGTATTGATGAAGAACGTTGCTAGTTGTTAAAGTACCTAACTTTTTTATTATCCAACATAAGCGAATGAATCGAAAAGCAAAATGTTAAGAAAGCCTAAGGCTACAGTTGAGTTTTAATTTCAATATTTTATATACGCTAGAATATTCCACAGGGTGTTAAAAACTTTGAGGAAAAAACACATTATCATTGTTACACCCGGTATACAATGACACTTATATATTTAGCAACAATATTATTTCATCGATATTTTTGAAGAATAAAGCTATAACATATTAAAAAAATCACTAAAATCGGACAACAGGTTTAGGAAATACGACATCAAAAATGTCCCATTTTTAAGGTGGTGCCTTAATTTTGATGCTTAGTGTATTTTTTTATGTAAATAATAAAAGCCAAAGCAATATTATTACTAATAGCTATAATGTTCAACGTGTAGATAAATTTGGGAAAAGTCTAGTATATGGGAAAGATAAAATTTAAAAAAATATAAATGTACCAGCTATGGGTTTGTTGGGTATAAGGAACACAATAGTAAACAAGAGCGCAAAATGCTGGAGTCATTTTCCTGCATAGAAAGACCCACCAACAATTTGGGTCTAGAGGTAAATGATAAAACCAAATATATGCCAATAAATGGTAGGCGTGAAGCTATGCAAATTACTCCAGTGGGTGAAAAATATACAATTAGAGATTCAGCACAGAATTTATCTAGCAAATCAAGCGTACAATGGACTTTTAAGACATCTGAAATTAAATATATTTACCAGGGAATCTAAATACTGGATCTATAAAACTCTGATCAAACCAATAATGACAAAGAAAAATCATTCGACTCGTAATATACGCGCGGTGATATATGCGAAAATGGCATTTGGAGAAGACGATACAATTTCGAATAGTACCGAGCCTACGGAGAACCTAAGGGGCTGTCCATTAATCACGTGAGGCTCGAAAGGGGGGAGGGTTCCATAAAAAATCACGAAACATCACAAGGGGAGGGGGTGTAGGAATAATATCACGTGTATTTATTTTTTCGGAAAATGCCCGAAACTCAACTGAAAAGTGGCGTTACATGTACATATTTATTTTTTCGTCAAATGCATACAAAAATCAAAAGTGGCATTGGTGTGACTGATAAAAAAAATATTTTCTCATTCTAATATTATATAACCGGTATAACCCAACAACACATTAATTTTCTTTTGGTTTCTTTTTCAAATTTCTCTAGCGACACGGGATACTTTACATGGTAATTATTTTAAGTGCCTACGATAATAAGAAAGGACTCTTGCGAATTCTTTTGTTTTGAATGCATCACCAGATGGTTTCACTTAGGAATAGATACTGGTTAGGACCAAGGTCAGGACTCTGTCGTCTTCGATATGGGTTTTTAGTCTTAACATGTATTTATACCTACTATCTGATAAATTGGTAGAGTGGTGGGAGTTATTCTGTTGATTTGACACTGAATATATACGAATCTATGTAAGAATCGGAGACACATTTTTTCTGTGTTTTTCTCTCTATTTAACAATAGAGTATTTCACATATTCAAACATATTTAATGTTTATTGTTACAAAATTTTGTACAGGGTGATCAAAATATTATAATTACTATTCTATTAATAAACTCCCCTAACAACACACAACATTCCAGGAATGTACTACCAAAGTTCTATCAATATTTGAATGTCCTGGACATTTAGGGAACATTCGGTGAACATCTGTTTAAATTATTCCTGGAATGTTACCATAAGACATTCTGTGAACATACTACCAATGTTCCTATATTTTAAGTTGCGAAATAATACATACGTGTAACAGATTCAGATACAACATTACTTATAACATACCAGACAAACTAAGTGACATTTTAGGCCTACAGTGTCAAATTTAAAGAGTTTCCCAAGTTCAATTAATACAATATTATAAACATACAAATGTAATAAAAATTATTGTTCGCGAATATTCAATTTGGAATGCGATTTTGTTAATAAAAAAATACTTATAACTTATGCAAAACCCAAGAGAGGCATTATTTATATTTATTTCTTTTGCGTTCATTTTCAAATTCGCCGTGCATATATTTTTGTGCATGGCGCTTGAGAGGGCATCACGTGACTAAAAACGACCAACCAACGACCTCGCTTCGGCCATCTTGGCATCTTCATTTTCATTTCATCTTGGCCACCTTGCCCGGCCTTGCCTTGCCGTGGATAGTTTGTATTATTTGTGCTTTTTAAGAATATTTTTTTAATTCGGATACTTTTATAATAGCTTTAATAGTATTATTAACATAGTGCATAAAATGGTGTCCTGTTTTTGACGCAGTTGGAGTAGCAGAAACAGATGTAGATAAAAAAATCTGCAGGAATAACGTTTCAATTATGACAGAAGCTCGAAACAAATGACTGTGAATTAGTGTGAATGAAAAGCCCTATTAAAAGGTTAGTATGCAAATATGTAAACGAAGGCATGCCCTGTATTTCAGAAAATAAATTAATACTATTAATACCCTAATAATACTATTCATAAAAAATCTTTTAAGTAACGTAGATATAACAAAGTGAATAAAAGACATAAATCAGAAGAATTTTTATTTTATAAGTTAATAATTGGTCATATCCATTTATTATTTTAATAATAATTGTGAATAAGCCACAAACTTCGCTTATTCCTAACTAAAATAGTAAATAGAGATAATAACAAAAGGATTTGTAAAACTAAAATAATTCTTTTTGCGTTTTTGCTAATGTATGCGTTTATAAATAGGATGGTAGACCACACACTATAATATGCAGTACCAACTAATGAATACACAGAATATTATAGTCGATCTGCTAAACTCAGTCTCAGTACTACCGAGTCTCAGACACAACTGGCTAGTGATTTTAGTAAATAATTTAGTAAATAAAAAAAATAATAACTAAATAGTTAATAATTACTGTAATTTTGGCAAAAGTGGCCAAAAACAAAAAAAATTACCTACTAAAATCACTAGCCAGTTGTGTCTGAGTTTGGGGAACCGACTATACTAATAAACAATTTCTAAGCTGTTTTATAATATTTTGTGAGTTCATTAATCATATTTTTTATTTAAAACTAAAATTTGTTAATAATGCTTAGTAATGCATATATTTTGTATTTTTAGCTTTCCAGAAGATCCTGCGAAGAAGACATGAAGTATAGATCAGATTTGTTAATAGAGGAGTATGTTCAAAACACTTTTTAGAAAAAGATATTGACAGAACTTCACTTTCATCTGTTCGTTTGAGAGACTGTGCTGTTCCAATAGCTTATGTCACACAGGTATATGCATAACCTAATTAATAATATAGTCCGTACAATATAGATACTGTTGCAATTCATTATCTACATCGGAGATCTAAGTTGACATTGTTGCCCAACTACAAAAAATTTTTGAATTCATTTTAAGTCAAATATATCACATAATTATTGTGAAGTAGATTATACAACAAAACATATTAATATTCAATGTAAATAAATAAAAACATCAGAAATAGAAAACAAGAATTAAGGTATAATCTTATGTTACAGTTATTAAGGTACCAAGGGTATTATAAGGATAATAACGCTTGAGGTCAATGGTGTTTTTAACAAGGGCCTTCGTCCTGAGGGATATACGTTGACCGAAAGCGTTATTATTATAATACCTGTGGTGCCTTCAACGTTTAATGTCCGACTAAATTATTCTTTATATGCGAAAAATTTGAATGAATTTTGAATTGATTAGTTTTTAAATAAGTACATTTACCAGTAACAGTAGTAACGTAATTGTGGTAACCATAATTTTACTTAGGTTGATATTTGTCAACTTGACAGTATCTAAGTCGTTATTTAAATTTAATGCCCAAGGGCGTTATATCGTACTTAACAGACTTCGAAATGTCATTATTTGTCAAATAATGTACCAGTAGGACATTAAAGTAAATAATAAAAACAATAAATATAATGAATACTAAATACTTATTTGTTTGTGAAAAATCTATTTCTTTGTGGCTTTTTTGTAATTAACTATTCTAATGGGGAAATAAGCCACAATTTACTTGAAAAAATAATTTTATTAAGGTTTCTACTTCCACATCGGATGTCGTTGTCAAAATACAAAATGTTCATTATTATTATTTTATTTATTAAATATTATTTATTATTTATTTAAATATTATTTAATATTAATTTTTTTATTATTATTATTTATGCGTATTATTACCTGTAAATAATATTTCTTCTGATTGTTAATTGTAAAGGATAGAAAAATTACCTTTTAATTTATTTTCTTTTAGAATCAGCTGAGAGAAGTGGTCTACAAAAAACCAGAAAGGAAACGGAATATGTGGCTACGAAAAGCAAAAGAAAGGTTTACAAAGCAAATGTGACACATTTTTTTATAATATTTAGGAATGTCAGTAAATTACATTAAAAAATGTATGTAAAGATTTTTTGCAATAAAAATGTTTATATTTATCAAGGATGTATTATTTGGTATGGCCACATATCGTCAGTGATGTGACAATACCTCCTATCTGTTTTTTTCAAGAGATTTGTAAGATAGACTAAAAACTTGTTTCGGTCACCTCCTGTTTTCATATATTTTTTGACTTGTTTTGCAGTAAATTCAACTATCTATTTACTACAAAAAAAGTCAGAATACGTACGAAAACAGAAAGTGACCTTAAAAAATGTTTTTCGTCTCCTGCAAACCTCATGAAAAAACATATAGGAGGTATTGTCACATTACTGACGATATATTTCAGTGAATGTCTAAAAAATATACTGTGAATGTTCAAAGAACGTTCGTAGACATTCATGGAATGTTCTAACAAGACATTCAGTCTAAAAATATACTGTGAATGTCCAAAGAACATTCATGGAATGTTCCAACAAGACATTCAGTCTAAAAAATAGACTGTGAATGTCCAAAGAACATTCGTAGACATTCATGGAATGTTCCAACAGAACATTCTAAGAATATTTAAAATGCTGACACAGCACTTTCCTGGTACTTTCCAGGGACATTCGTGTGCATTTGGGGACATTCCAGGAATGTTTTCAATGTCCTGTGTGTACATTCTAGGAACATTCATGGAATGTTTTGTGTTATTAGGGTCAATATTTTAGCTCATGTATCAATACTTCAAAAGTATTGCCCATGCCCTACACAACTGTGTCAAGCATGATCTAGCTAGCGCAATATTTATCTTTACAAATGCACCTGGTGGAAGCGCGTTCAATCGCGATGAGAGAAGAATGGTGCTTTTCAGCCGGGAATTATCTGGACTTACACTTCCGCATGATTCTTATGGAACCCATTTGGATGAACAAGTGAGAACAAAAGATCATGACCTTAAAAAAAAGAACTTGTAGAAGGCTGGTGAAGCTCTCTCATAAGTATGGAGTAATATGGCGCACGGCCATGGCGTCGTAGCAGGGTATGTCAAGCCAGATAAAATTGTTGAAAGTTTTATTCCAGATCTGTCTTCTCCTTCTCAGCAGTGGTATAGCGAGCATGTGTGAGAAAGTCAAATTTTGCTTTAGGTGGTGAAGTGTGATGATAGTTCTTGCTGTGGACATAATATGCGGAGTTCTATACGATTCATTCTTTCGAAACGCTTCGTTATACATCCTTACCCCATTTTGCAAAGCCAAGATCCATCATGCTCCATTTCTTCTGCGTCTGTTTCTCGAAATTACTACAACGTATGAAGGCTTCGGCAAATTGATTTATGACCTGTATTGCCCTAGCCTGCAGAAGGATCATCAGATACTTTTGGAAAGGACATGTCAGCGGTGTGCACTGGACTTTTGTACAAAGAAAAAAGCTAAAGCGCATTTGAATATGTACTTGTCACAAGCAACTGAATGTGAGCAATAACACTCTAGAGATGGAGAGATGCACAATGTTAGTCCTTCCTGCATCCTCACGCGACGATCGAACGGTAGATCGAGAGAGATTCTCTGCGTAGTGCACGAAAATAATGACGCTGAGTGGCTTGATGAAACTGATGTTGCTCTTCAACAAAGCACTGTGCCAACAACTGACTTGCTAGAAGCTTATCCAGTTATTTGTGTTGAAGAAAGTCTTGCTCATTATTGATCCGAGGATACCGTACATTAGATAATGTTTATGTATAATACATTTAGTATTTATTACTAATTTAGTACAAAAATGTTTTTCGCGTTTTTTTCGTTATTTTTATGTCAGACAAAAACAACCTGCAACCCTTTTGTCTACCTCTAAACGTTATTATTGTAGTCTTTAATTTTTTATAAAAAAAAATAGATGATACTTATCTACCTATACCTACGTGTATTTTATAGATATTAAAAAAATAGATTTTTTGTAGATAATAAATAATACACGTGATATAGGGGGATGGGGGGGGGTTAAAAATGCCAAAAAAAGCATCACGTGATTAATGGACGGCCCCTAATGTGGTAAAGCTGATAGGCAAAGCTTAGCAGACGGAGAACCAGCAAGAATAATAGCTCAGCAACAAATAACCTGAAAGCGACCCAAGGGGTGGCCAAAAATTCAATTTATGCAGTATGCACCAAGTAAAGGATTTGAAAGAACTCAAGACTAAAAACTGGAAAACGACCAGAAATAGGAATGAATGCTGAGATTAATTTATTGAATAATCCAATACCCAATCGTCTGTTAAGCCGATGATGATAATGATAAATGGGCTAATAAATATCCTCTTGTCCCACAACTGTTCATCTTTTTTGGTTTTCGGGTACCATATCACTGCCCTATAATTGGTATCAAATTTAATCAATAATTAAATTGGTCCTTTACAATTACTAAATGCCATTTCTTCTTCTTTTTATTTAAGTGCTTTGTCCTTCCAGAACATTGGCAATCCAGTCGCAAGATCTTTACTTTGTCCACAGCTGACCTAAATAGTGTCGTGGTGCTCACTCCATATCACTGGTGGAGGTTCCTAAACCAGGAGGTTTTTTGCGTCCGGGCCGCGCTTTCCCTCTATATTTCCTTGAATAATTCAATATTCATGATAATTTCCATTTAACCCTTTTTATATTGTACCTATAATTAATTTACTTTTTCAGGCAAACGCAGTAGAAACTCAACTTTTTTTAACAAATGGAACTTTAGAATCTTTCAGTCCTCAATATATATTAGATTGTTGTTCATTTTCTGATGGTTGCAACAACGGTCCATCTATAGAAAGAGCATATGCATGCTTAGAGCGAAATGGAGGGGTTAATTCGCAATACTCATATTTCAATGGAATGCAAGGATCTTGTTTCGGAGGGGCGAATTTACCTATTAAGTTTGAAAGATGGAATCACATTAGCGAGGAGGAACTTAAAAGACTTTTAGGTACCTAATTGTTTATGTAAATTCCAATTAATTCCAGCTTATAACTGTATTTATCTTTTGGCTTACACTTTCCTGATAGTACATTCTTTCACAGTTTTTGCTGTAAATTTTAAAAACCGCTTGGACTGACATGAAATTTGGCATACGTATAGCTAACATGTCAAAGAAAAAAGTGATATGGTGCCGATGTGTGCTTTTGTCCTGGGGGTCAGTTTCAAACCATCTCAGGGGTGAAAAAATATATGTCCAAGATAAGTCCCGAAATGGATAAACTGACTAATTTTAAGCAACTTTTGTTCTATAGAGTTTTTTCAACAAATCAATACTTTTCGAGTTATTTTCAAGTGAATATGTTCATTTTTCAACAAAATAACCGCATTTTTAGACAAAAAAATACAGGATCCTTTCTAAAAGGTATATTTAAAAGACCCCAATAAGGGTTACATCACAATATTTCTTTTACAAAGGATCCTGTATTTTTTATGATTTATGTTATACAGCCAGCTACAGGAATTTTATTTTCCTCGTGGACTTTTACAGTTTTAGACGGTTTTTCGCAAATAACTCAAAACGTAAGCATTTTGTCGAAAAAAATACTCTTTGCAAAACTATAGCCTATAAAAAATGTGTGTGTACTTTGTATGCACCTAAGAAGTTATACTTCTATTATATGATTTCAACGAAATAAATATACTTTCAACAGGTTCTTCTTCTTCTTCTTAACTCAGGCGAGACTCGTTAGTCTCTGGCACTTGGTCATAAGACCTTTGTACCAAACCCTGTTCTTCTCCTTAAACTTTAATAAGTTCTGTGGTCTCAACGAAGCCCAACAGTTTTCTTATTGGTAGTTTTAGGATCTCTTCTGGTTCAAACCTCATTTGACCAGTGAAGTCCTGCCTTACATCACCCAGCACACTGCAATAGCATAGTATGTGTATGGCAGTTTCTTCTTCCATTTCGCACTTTCTGCACCATGGTTCATTCACCTTACCTAGGTTGTATAGGTGATTTCTTAAACGGCAATGTCCAGTCACCATTTCAGTGACCGTTTTGATCTCTCGTTTATCATGGTTTTTTGGTATCTCGTTCATCAAACTGTTCGAGAGTTTTTTATCAATATTCTTGATTCTTTTTTAGTCTGGATTTGCCCTTGAGTGGTTCTCCATTTATTTTGATGATTCTTTATTAGCCATTTCTGAACCTCGTTTTTCAAAGCATCTTTAGTGATGCCACAGAAAGGTTCTGGGCCTTCAAAAGTTTCTCTCGAGCCTTGTTTCGCTAACATATCTGCTCGTTCGTTCCCATGCACCCCTTCATGACCCGGCACCCATATTAAAGACACTTTATTGTCTTTTGCCAGGTTATTGAGGAGATCTTTTCAGTTTCTCACCAGTTTTGATTTGGTGAGAGGGTTCTTTACAGCCAGAATAGCCGATTGGCTATCTGTGTAAATGTTGATTCTCTTAGCTTTAGGGTCTTCATCAATGCAGGCCACCAAAGCAAAAATTTCAGCCTAGACACCGTTGACCTAGGCTGTAAGATTTATTATAGTTACATGTTTCCCCATAGACTTCCCCATATTCTGCGCGAATAACCGGCAGAATAGCACAAAAGATGGAAAACTTATTAAATTGTGTGATAAAAAGAAATGAAACTAGTCGAGCTGGGAAATTTAGCGATATTAACCTTTAAGTTTACATTATATTTATTGTTTTCCTCCTTTACACGTATCGGACGAGTTTGGCAACTGCCACTCTAACAGTGACAATTGTAGTTGACATACTCCTCTGATACGTCTAAAGGTGGGAAAGAATAAATAGAATGCAAATTAATAGGTTAATATCGCTAAATGTCCCAGCAGTCGATTTCATTTCTTTCATCGCTAAACCAGTCGATTTCATTTCTTTTTATCTCACAACTTAATACTTTTTCCATCTTTTGTGCTATTCTGCCGGTTATTAACACGCTCATCACTGTAAAAGAACTCAGCTACTGTAGATTTGTTGACTATAAAATAACCTATACAAACAAGTAATATCAAGTAATATAGAACACACTAACTTTTTTTTCTACGTCATGGTCAGTGGGTAAAGCACGCACAGCTAATCCTACGGTCAGTGTTCTGCAACTACTGCTTTCCTTATCCGAGGTGTAATACCATCGTGCTTAGGAGATGCATGGTATAGGAGAAACGTGTTGCCTTAAGCGATGCCCCAGAAAGTTGTGCGAACCCCGGGAAATTGTAGCCTTAGCATAGCAGAAATGTGACACATCGTGTCTAGGCTATTAAAGTATTTAGGGATGGATGTGGCATGAAGACACCATCCTGATACTCAACTATATTAGACTGTAGCAGACCTTAGCATCAACAAACTGTAACGAACAGTGAGTGGGACTCCTGTCGGAAGTCAAAATCAATTTCTGTAGTTCCATAAAACAACCTTTATAGCTCAGGTACCTTGTGCACAAACTGTGCTCACGAGTATGCAAAAAAATGGACTACTTGTAGTCGAAGCAATAAAGCACTGAACCTCCGACAAAAAAAAACCACAAGACGGATCTTAATAATTCTTTTTGCATTCGATTCGTGAATCCGCCAGGAAACTTTGTGACCCTGGGGCATGATATAATATTGAAAAACTGCATACAACAAATATATTCTTAATGTGCATCTCAAACAGACACTTAAAAAATTCAGAACTCGTCAATTATCGGGGAAAATGAGTTCAATTTGTTACTCGGGAGTTTTTTGGGGTCGCTGAAAACGAATATGACATCGAAAGTGATTTCCGGAGTACCTGGTGCCCAGGGTACCTACTATTTACCTCGTTTTCTGTAGTTTTGGGCAAATTCGTTAAAAAATTAGTCAAAATTCATTACTCGGAGGTTTTTTGGGTCTCTGACGACGAATATGACATCGGAAATGATCTCCGGAGTACCTGGTGTTCGGAGTACCTACTGTTTATCTCGTGACTAATAATGTTTGACTAATTTTTTAATGAATTTGCCGAAACTCCAGAAGACGAGGTAAAAAGTAGGTACTCTGGGCACCAGGTACTCCGGAGATCATTTCCGATGTCATATTCGTCGTCAGAGACCCCAAAATCCTCCGAGTAATGAATTTTGACTAATTTTTTAATGAATTTGACCCAAACTCCAGAAAACGAGGTAAACAGGTACCCTGGGTACCAGGTACTCCGTAGATCACTTCCGATGTAATATTCGTCGTCAGCGACAAAAAAACCCTCAAGTAATAATTTTTGACTAATGTTTTAATACATTTTTTGCCGAAAACTCCACAAGACGAGGTAAGCAGTAGATACCCTGGGCACCAGGTACTCCGGAAATCACTTCCGATTTCATATTCGTCGTTAGCGACCCTAAAAACCCCACAAGCAATAATTTTTGACTAATCTTTTAATGAATTTGGCGAAAACTCCACAAAACGAGGTAAACAAAAATCCCAAGTAATAATTTTTGACTAGTGTTTTAATATTTTTTTTGCCGAAATCTCTACAAGACGAGGTAAATAGTAGGTACTCTGGGCACCAGGTACTCCGGAAATCAGTTCCGATGTCATATTCGTCGTTAGCGACCCCAAAAACCGCACATGCAATGATTTTTGACTAATTTTTTAATGAATTTGGCGAAAACTCCACAAGACGAGGTAAACAGTAGGTACCCTGGGTAGCAGGTACTCCGGAGATCACTTTTGGCGTCATATTGGCGACCCCAAAAACGTCCCAGTAAAAAAATTGAACTCATTTCCGCCGATAATTGACGAGTTCTGAATTTTTTATTGTCTTGTTTGAGATGCACTTTAAGAATGCATTTTTGTATGCAGTTTTTCAATATTATATCATGGCTCGGGGCACAAAATTTCCTGGCGCATTCACGAATCGAATCCAAAAAGAATTATTAAAATCCGTCTTGTCGTTTTTTTCTGAGGTAAGACCGATTTTAGTGCTTTATTGCTTCGCCTATAGTGTGATAAAGACTATGGAGAGCATAGCCATAATTAGTTCAACTATCTTGGTATTTACCCACAATAGTGTATCGGTCTTAAGGCTCAATATAAACCGCACAACATCCAAAAGACAGTTAGACGCAAGAGAGGACTCTGCTCTCAAAAGGTCTACATTATGCTGTAACCCATCAGTTCCTAAAGTAGACATAATTAGTGCAGTTGTAATAGTCTGTCAAGAACTACCAATACACGAAAGGGATGGACACCTATAGAGTATGTACTGTTCAAAGGTGAACTGAAGAAAAGCACAAAATCAAAAGTTAGTCAAGAAGCACTCAACTATCAAAGCTCAGCTCAAGCAAACACTAGCTAACAAAGGTTTTAACAAAAAATGATTACCCATTGTCACTTATAAACAAGGAATTTCACAAGATTGAAGAAACACCGTAAGTAATCCAGAAACGCTCACAAGAAGGGATTAAAAGATGACAACAATACCATATATGTAAAGGACTATCAGAAAAATTAAAAGGGGTAAGAAATTACAACATCTAACAACATTCAAAACAACCAATATACTGAGATTTATCCTGTCCAAAACCAAACTTAACAACACACAAGAGATGTATTTATAAAAAACCCTGCGAATTCAACAATTTTTACGTGGGAGTGTAGTACATACATCAAAAACAGAGACTTCGACAAATCACAGATATGCAAACATGCCTGGGATAATGAGCACAGAACAAAATAGAAACAAACATCAATAATTATGTAACAAATATACACGAAAAAGGGAAAAATCAAAGAAGCAGCTTACTTAAGCAGCATGTCTTACTTATTGAAGAAAAATGTGGACCAAACCCATCAGCAAAATGTAGCTTGTTCTGGTTGCCAATACTAAAAGAAGTCGACAATAACAATATATCAACATTAGTGGATTAATAGAAAATCAGAGACATCATCTACAATTATTATACATTATAAATATAAACACACAATATTATATATAGTCCGTCCGCTATAACTTTTCCCATGCGGTACGATTCATTTTCAATCAAATTAAGTCAAAACATAAATTGAAACGAACGTCGATGTGTATACATTTTGTATACTGTATACAATATGAGGCAATGTAACAACATCTTAAATAACTACAATAGGATGCTTGACTTAGTAATTAGTAATACAAATTGTACTGTTTCTAGAGATTACGTGCCATTAGTAAACGAAGATCTCTACCATCCATCTTTATCCATTATAATCAGTGGGCTTCGTAAAAAATGTGATAATATTAACACAAATGTCAACAGTAAAACATATAATTATAAAAAAAGCTAATTTCATATCTTTGTACAACGATTTCATAACAACTGATTGGCACTTTTTAATTAATTGTACGGACGTAAATACTGCAGTTCAATATTTCTATGACAAATTTTATAAAATTCTAGATGCCAATGTACCGCTTTTTAAAAACTTTAAGCATAAATATCCGGTTTGGTATACTAGTGAAATAATTAAAAATATCAAAGTAAAAGTAAAACTTCATAAAAAGTTCAAATCTACAAATAATATTATTTATTATCACCAATTTAGTCGATTTAGGTCAAATATTAAGCAAGAAATTAAAAATGCTTACCAATCTTATGTACAAAAGATACAGTACTCACTACGAGATGAACCTAAATCTTTTTGGTCATTTATACATAACAAAAACAAGTCTTCAAGAATACCTGGTAGAATGTCTTATAACAATGAACAAATTGATAACCCCCAATCTATTGTTGACGCGTTTGGAAATTTTTTTCAAAGTGTATTTTCGCCTCTGGAAAATCAAGATCAGCATTTTGCTATTAATTTCGATCACAACATACCTTTAGACATTAGTTGTGAACCAATATCAGAAGAAGAAATTATACAAGCGGGTAAAAAACTGAAAAACAAGTTCACAAGTGGTCCGGATAAAATACCGTCCTTTTTATTAAAAGACTGTCTACCATCTTTGCTTTTGCCTTTGAAAGTAATTTTTAATCCAATATTGAAAACCTCAATTTTTCCAGATAAATGGAAAGTAGCAAAAGTATGTCCAATTCATAAACAATCGGATCGGGCGAACATTAGTAATTATAGACCCATATCTATATTATGCAATGTCGCAAAGCTCTTGGAGACAATCTTATATAGTCGCATTTATCTGTGCACGAAAAATATTATATCTGTCCATCAACATGGCTTCATGAGTTCTAGATCAACAATTAGCAACTTATCAATTTTCAGCCAGTATTTGTGCGAAACATTAGACAGAAGAGGACAGGTTGATGTGGTCTATACCGATTTTTCCAAGGCCTTTGATAAAATTAGCCATGTCATACTTCTTAGAAAGATTTTCTTGATGGGTTTTCCTGAGACATTCTATCAACTTCTTAAGTCTTACTTACATAATTGTAATCAGTATGTTTGTTACAATGGATATAGTTCAGACACTTACCTTGCAACTAGTGGCGTTCCACAAGGTTCCAATTTAGGTCCGTTATTGTTCCTAATATTCATTAACGATTTATGTGAGTCCATAAGCTGTAATAAATTAATGTTTGCTGACGATCTAAAACTTTATGATTCGGTATCCAATATAAATGATTGCATTATGTTACAACAACAAATTGGTTTGTTGCAAAGGTGGTGTTTGAGCAATAGACTTTATTTAAACATAGCTAAATGCAAAGTTTTAACATTTAGTCGTAAAACAAATACAATATTTTTTTCGTATGTCATTGATAATACAATTTTGGAGAGAACTGAAACAATTAGAGATTTAGGGGTTCATTTTGATATTAATTTAACATTTAACGCTCATATTAACCTCATTGTCAGTCAAGCTTACCGCACATATGGATTTATATTTAGAAATTGTGGGAATTTTACTGATGTAACTGCGCTGTCGTGTCTATTTTTTAGTTTAGTGAGAACAAAATTGGAATATGGATCTCTAATATGGAATCCTATTTATGCTCAATATACAACAGCTGTTGAGAGGGTGCAAAAGAAATTCTTAAAATTTCTTAGTTTTAAAGTTGACGGCGTTTACCCTGCTAGGGGTTGCAATTATTTTAATTTATTAGAAAAGTTTAACTTTGTTTCTCTAGAAAAACGTAGAAATCAGGCATCAGTATTGTTTCTACATAAGTTATTAAACGGTGGGATAGACTGTGCAGTGTTACTAAATCAATTAGATTTTTTTGTTCCGAGGCCTGCATCAAGACAAAATGAGACGTTTCTGTGCAAAAGAGCTCAAACAAATCTAATGTTAAAAGCGCCGATTAATATGATGTGTGCTAATGCAAACAAACTTTCATCTGTTTGTGACATTTTTTGTTGTAGTGTCTCGGAATTGAAAAACAAATGCAATACTTATTTCTAATTTCTAATAAGTTACCACATATAAGCATATAAATTTTCTGTTTTATTATCTCTGTAATATTTACCTATATTTTATTCTTTTTCTTTTTGTTTTATTATTCTACTTTAAGTTGCGCAACCTTAGATTTAAGTTCTATTATTTGTATTAAGCATGCAGTGCTGTTATAACTTCTTATTCTTTGTATTTCTCTGTAAATGGGAAACTGTTGGGGAATAAAGGCTATTATTATTATTACTATATACTACGCACATCGGCGTACGTTTCACTTTCTGTTTTGACTTAATTTGATTGAAAATGAATCGTACCGCATGGGAAAAGTTAGCGTAGGCAAAAATAGCGGACGGACTTTAGGTAAACATTTATTACTATACATAAACACACAAAATAATCAGAATTTGATATGATGCTGAGGGTACAAACCTCAGAACTTTCAACTAAAAGCATAGCTATTTGCCTACAAGATTGACACCAAGTAAGACATCCGTTAAATTATATAGTTATAACCAGTGCTGTTTTTGTAACAGTAGAGGTTCCGGTACGCAATGTTTCGGGGGGTCTGGGGAGGGTTCATAAAGGGGGTCTGCCTCCGGGAAAACTTTTTAAATTTAGCCTTAATAAGGGCGTTTTAAAGCTATTTGGTAGCAAGGAAAAAATTCAGGAATTTGTTTATAATTTGGTTGTTTTTTTAGTTTTTGTCCCAAGAGGTGCCGGTACGGCGTACCGGCGCGTACCGTCACAAAAACAGCACTGGTTATAACAATAATTATTACCAATAGTGCCAAAAAAATCTTACAAGAAGTTCCAAGATCAAAATCTATAAATCCATCGTCAGACATGTACTAACATATAGTTGCGAAACGTGGACCATGACCAAATCAAACGAAGAAAAGCTCAGACGTTTTGAACGAAAAATACTTAGAACCATTTTCGGACCTCACCACGACATTAACACAAGCCAGTATAGGATCAGAAACAACTTCGAATTAAAAGAACTCTACAATGACGACACCGATATTGTCCAAGAAATTAAATCACAGCGACTAAGATGGGCAGGCCACAAGCAGATCTCTGAAAAATGTACATCCCATTTGACCCTAGGTTGATGGAAGACCGAACAAATTGGAAGAAAGTTGTACAGTCAGCCAGGACCCCACATAACAATGATGTTCGCATCATGTTCAAAGCATATACTACCAACATTCGATAGAGTATATTCTTTTTAGTACATGCATAGTACAAGCGTAGCATGTAACATAAAAAACATTATAAATCTCATGTTCTTTGCATATACTTTAAAGAATATTCTCGTACCGAATATACTGAGCACATTCGTGTACGTAGTATCTCAGAATATTCGTAAAAGTACGTTTTTGGAATATACCTTCATCGAATATACTTTAAAAGTATGTATGTGCTTAACACATACTTGTACGTATGCACTTTTAAAATTTCTTAAAAAAATATGTATGTATAGGAATAATAATGTTAGCCTTATAGATTATCAACTTAATCTTTTTATAATAATTAATAAAATGTATGTATGTACATAGGTATCCCAGACGAATTCATTTCTCAAAATTGGTTTAATTGAAGGTATGGCAAAAAAGTTTAAAAATTAATTTGTATTAAAGAAAAAAATTCGTTTTCATTTTGATTTTACCATGAGTATTTTTACATCGTCGGAATTTAAAGTTTGGAAAGAATACACCATAACCAGATCGTAAAAGATCGGAATAATGCAAATGGAAATGACCCTTCTCATTCTACCTGCGTAGGAATTAACAAAGGTTTTATGAAAATGAAAACACAAACATTAAACAGGCACAGGGCACAGACATTACTTGTATTTGTATCCAATCACCAATCTATGCTTGATGCTGTTAGGAGGAAGACGAACGACAAAGTATATTAGGAACTAGGACTAGGAACATACATAATATCTTTATTTTGTTTGTGGTGCTTGAAAATATTAAATTCATTTTGGTAACTCAATATTACTTAAATAGTAGGTAAGTACAAAATATATAAATTTTGGTTATAGTTTATAGTTTCACTAAATATTATATAATATTTATATTTAGGTATTATATTTATAAATGCAGCATGTTTTATTTTGATATGCACATAATACCTAAATATAATTTAAGTAAGTACATATATGTATTATATACTTACCTATATAATATCGAATACATTAGATAGTCCATAGTATTTGATAATATTTATATAAGTAACTAAAATTTATATGTACCTACCTACTTACTTTTTAAGTAATATTGTAAAATGTACTATTATAATTACATTCTCGTATGCAATTTGATATGTAAATATGATAGTTGGTAGAACCTAGGATGAGATTAGATGATGCTGAAAACATACTCCTGAGCAATATAGCATTTGCTTGGAATAATCTTAAAAGTGTATTCTTCCCACATACTAAAAATATGTGCAGTAGTATATTCTAAGTATATAAATAGATGGTTTATAGCACTTCCTTGGAATATTCTAAAAAGTACGTTCCTGGTATAAACTAAAAAGATGTGCGGTAGTACGTTCTAAGTATATACATAGAACGTTTAAGTACTGTAATGTAGTATATACTCAGCATCTGCTCTGAACATTCGTAATGGTAATTACGCATATTCTCAGCATATACTTTTTCTGAAAAGTATGTTCTATGAATCTACTAAGAACATGAAATTGTTATGTGGGCCCACCCAGGGTTGTAGCGCTACGTGATGATGAATAGTTATTATGTCAAATTATATAGTTTTAACAATAACTCCTTAATTGTTGTCACCCATTTTACAACATTAAAATGTGAAAACCTTGAAATATCCATGTCTGTCCGTAAACATAACTCTTCCGTTATAAGAACAGATGCATAGGCGTAACTAGGGGAGGGTTTTGAGGGTTATAACCCCCCATTGCGATGTACTTTGAGCTCTATACGCTTAAC
Source organism: Diabrotica virgifera virgifera (assembly GCF_917563875.1). Classification (NCBI taxonomy): domain Eukaryota; kingdom Metazoa; phylum Arthropoda; class Insecta; order Coleoptera; family Chrysomelidae; genus Diabrotica; species Diabrotica virgifera. The sequence continues at coordinate 25,214,909 of NC_065443.1, forward strand.
ATCATACCCCTCGGAGACCTTCCAGTAGTTGTAACCCCCCCCCCTAGGATTATCCTGGTTTCGCCTATGGACAGATGAGGTGTCGAATGATAGCTTATAATCCAAAGAGAGCATTAAAGGTTAGAAATTTGACCTAGGACTTCCAGTTCCAGAGTTGCAAAAGGAAGTACTATTTTAAAGTCGCCGAAATAGTACAAGCGATATATTATTCGATTTCTGGTTTTTATCTGACAGAATATGAAGAATAAAAATATCAGAAATGAAAGGCAGAATTTACAAAACAGTTATCAGACCAATAATGACATACGCGGCAGAAACACGCCCTGACACAGACAGGATAAAACGATTGCTCGAAACAGCGGAGATAAATACCCTTCCAAAAATCGATGGTCAGACACTATGAAACAGATCTAGAAGTACAGATATACGACGAAGATGCAAGGTGAAGAACAATAATAACTCGGTAAGAAACAGAGCAATGAAATGACCACATTAGCCGAATGACAACAACTAGAGTGGTAAGGACAGCGAGAGACGGTGACGCTAGGGATGGCAACGATGTATCGATACCTACATTAAATATATCGATATATCTTAAAATTTTATCGATATTTTTATATCGATATATCGGAAAATATATCGATATTTGAGATTCAACGTATCGCCCACACAGGATTAATATACCATATGGACAAGATATAAAATTATAATTAAATAAAATCTTATAAAAGACTAAGTTTTTCAACCTAATAAAAATATTTGTAAATTAAATATTTTTAAAAGATTTTTAATTGAAAAACTTTATTGGCCCATTTCCTGGTGACAACCTCCAAGGCTTCTACAATATGCAAGCCAAATGGATGCTGCAGTGAAGACTAAAGGGAAGGAATTCTACACTATACAATTCACATCCCCCGTCTGCAGCGTGGTAAAGTTCCAACGGAAAATGGACCTAGTTACTCTATAGGAGTAATACTAATATAAAAATAAAAATGTATACCATTTTTATTCATTCAGTTGCGGTGCGAAACCAAAACTGTCTTAATTTTTACTCAGATCAGAGAGTGCAGCCAGCACTCTTATCGACGATTCCTTCCCTTTAGTCTTCACTGCAGCATCCATTTGGCTTGCATATTGTAGAAGCCTTGGAGGTTGTCACCAGGAAATGAGCCAATAAAGTTTTTCAATTAAAAATCTTTTAAAAATATTTAATTTACAAATATTTTTATTAGGTTGAAAAACTTAGTCTTTTATTTAGCAGATGCCGCTAGGCACCTACTACCATCTCGTCAGTTGCGGTGGGAGATGGATATGTCGAAGATTTTTACCTGGGCCAGAGAAATGCAGCCTATGCAGTCTCTGATGAACCTCTAACAAGAGGTGAAATCGTCGATAAGAGTGCTGGCTGCACTCTCTGATCTGAGTAAAAATTAAGACAGTTTTGGTTTCGCACCGCAACTGAATGAATAAAAATGGTATACATTTTTATTTTTAAAATCTTATAATATAAATTATATCCTTACTTTGTTGAGACGCTCAGTATAATACTATACTAAAGAAATATCATAATCAAGATTTTCGACCAGTATTATTTAATTTGAATCTCGTATACCTACCCTTAAAATTTCAGGTTATATATTTTTTAATTTTTAACAATGTTTTTCAAGAGGACACGCTATGTAAACCGTAATAAAACGATTTCAAATTTAGTCCAGATGTCAAGATTACTGGTGTTGGAATCCGACATTTCGTTTTTAACATCTGCTATCGAGAATTGGTCCAAGTAGGTACCTATTATTGAATTTGTGTGTAGTTAATAATAATAAAACGAGAAACAATAATGGCTCCACCCAAAAGCAATGTTTGGTTGCATTTTAATAAAATTAATCAATCTCTCTATAATCAAGAACAATCTCTCTATAATTTTTGCTCCAAAGTTTTAAAAACATCAGGAAAGACATCCAATTTATACGCCCACTGAAAACAAAAACATGGTGGAGCTATTTAATCAAGTAAATAAACCAAAGAAATGGTAGCGAGAAGAAGAATATATCGATGTATTGCATATATCGATATATTTTCTCCGATATATTTATATTTATATTGATATCTTAATTCGATGTATCATATGATACGATATATCGATGTGTAATTTGTTTTTGCCGTCTAGTTCCCGCTAGGAAGACGATCAGTGGGAAGACCAGGAAAACGATGGAACGACAACTTACTGCGGAGGCACGTTAAAAAACAGACAGAGTTATGTCTATACAAAAAGAAGAAGGTTTTTATATCACTTCCGGTTAAAAAATTGTAACCAGAAGTGCCACATTATACCTAGTCAGAAATAGTACACGTGATATATCATTCGACTCGTATTGAAAAGTTAAGCTCGAATATGTAGATCCGGTTTTGATGTCATTTCCGGTTAAAAAGTTATGACCTGAAGTTTGGCAAAAATTACTCAAAATTAGTGAAATCGTAGATCATTCGACGCAAACTTACACAAAGAGTTCAAATATCGACTTCCGGTCACATAGGGTGAAAACCTAGGACTTTTGCCTTTTAAAAATCTTTTTTGAAAACGATTTCTGTAATGGAAATCGAATCTTGACACAATATTATAAAATGTAATTTTCATTACAATCAATTGTAATGAAATAAATAAATCCCTTATATAAACATAATATTTAACATATAATTGTGTCTCTTATGAAACTGTGATCTGCTTACCTCCTATATTTGTTACTTTTTCTACTATTTTACTGTTCTTATATTGTTTAATGTGCTTCTGTATATTTTAGTTACAAGAGGTATTCTCAATGTAGTGATAAACGGTTCAAATCTTCGTAGTTATACAGGAGGAATATGGTTGTCTGCCGATTGTAATAAAAGTAATCCTGACCTTTGGACCGTAAACTTAGTAGGATATGGCAGAGAAAATAATGTCGACTATTGGATTCTTAAAAACTGGGTTGACAGTTCATGGGGAGAGGGAGGATTTTTTAGATTAATTAGAAATCAAAATGCTTGTGGTATTACTGATAAAGTTTTAGTACCAATCGTTGTAATATAACTTATGTGTATTTGTTTGTAAATAAAAATTATTGATAGATATACAGCTTTATTGTTTTAATGATAAATATTATTTTGTATTCTCTCACTCAGTAATTTTCCAAGTTCAGTGAAAAAAACTTGTATTGGTAAATCTCAAGAGGATTGAAAATAGGCAAATTTACGGAGCCAATCTACGAAGATATACAAGATGCGTGAAAACATAAAAGTAATAATTTGATGTCAATTTAAATTGACATTCAAATTATAAAACTCTTATATAGGTACTACCTACCATGATACTATAATTAAAGTTAATGTTAATGTTATAGTATCATGCTACCTACTTATTTACTTAGCGTATTTACAAGCAGTCGTGGGCTTGGGTCTGGGTCTAACCACGATACACTAACACCGGTATGTGCAGGAGCATCGCAGTGACGTCACTTGCGAAGCAGAATTTGAAACTGAATGTAACGTAGATGTTAATTATTATAAATACAAATTAATCATACGAATTTAAACTCATGTGTAATCTGTAAAAATTGTATTTGTTAACTATTTCCTGTATGTTATGAATTTCCAAGAAAAACATAAACTATAATGCATGAAAAGGATATACTCAAATAGATAATCTGTATACAATATATAAACTACACATATCCACCTAAAGCTGTCAATATGACATTAAATAATAGTTATTTATGACACAGTTCGTGAAGTATACTTTTTGCGAACGCACGGGATGTTTATATAGAGCACTAGCGACAACGGAGTGAGTGCTATACATCGCAAAAAGTACTTCACGCACAGTTTCATACAATATTTTATCTACGATAAACAAATAAAAAACTGTAACCCTCCGTCACTGGAATTCATTTCTATTCTACAGTTTTTAGAACTTTGTTCAACAAACCACAAAACTGTCAAAATTTTTGTTGTAATTTATTGCTCATTATGTCATCACCATGACAACGCGAAAGTTAAGGAGATTTGATTATATAAAAGTGTCAAAAACAGTGCGAAAAGTAAATCCCATTTAAAATACATTGTTACTTCACGCACACTTTAAACCCTTCACGCACTGCTATCTATAATGACAGTTTTCACAAACTAAAAACTTATACATAATATGATATAGAGCAGATAAAAATATTTAACGAATTAACACAAATATCACATCACAATATATTATGTAATCAACGTAAATAAAAGCGAATTGCTTCGCACGTGACGTCATGCGCAAAACTGGCCAATTTTTGAAGGGCTATCGAGCATACCGGTGTTAGTGTATCGTGGGTCTAACCATCCACTGAATGTAGATCATCTTGCTTCCAAGTAGTCTGAGTAAATCGTTGATTGATGAAACCTTACCGATTGTCTCTTAATATTGGTGTAATGACTTTAAGAATATTGCTGGACTTAATTCGTCTAACATTTCTTCTTTGTTCCAGAATTTTTTATTAAACTTTGTATTTTCACTGTAGAAGAAGTCATACTCTTCTGTTGATTTTTTGCTTATCATACTTATACATGTATGGCCTATATCTTCTTGAATCTTGTTGGATTTCTGTACCGTCCTCGTTGTTTTTTCGCATCTTAAGATCCGATATATCATGATTTATATAATATTGAAATAGCAAACAAAAAAACAGAGTGTGTGTACAATTCGAATGTCCTATGTCCGAACTTCTCCGAGGTAAATATTTTAATTAGACTGCGAACTCTCAAGAGTACACCCCAATTTATAACCTCACAATGGTCTTCTCTGTCCTATTTTATGGTGTTGAATCATGGACCTTGAACGAAGATATGTGCCGAAAATTGGAAGCATTTGAGATGTGGCTTAATCGGAGAATTCCTAAAATGCCATGGACTGATCGGGTCCTTAGAAGAATGGGGAAGAACCGAGAAGTACCAACCACCATCAAATCTCGAAAGTTGGAATACTTTGAACACATTATGCGAAATGAATCCAGATATGCCCTCCTACAAGCCATCCTGTAAGAAAAAATATTTGGAAAGCGAGGTCCACGAATAAGAACATCCTGGTTAAAGAACCTCAGAACCTGGTTCAATACAACATCTGTGCACCTTTTCCGCGTTTCTGCAGATAAAGTGAAGATTGCCATGATGATCGCCAACATTCTTCACGGATAGGCACATCAAGAAGAAGAATACGTCTCGGTTCTTCTTCATTCTTTTGAGGATCTCCTCATTTGTGATTGTGGCCCGTCAGTCCACGGGATTTTAAGAATTCTCTGATATAGCCAAATATCAAATGCTTCTTATAAAAAAGGGCCGAATACAACTTGGTATATTATAATATTCACTAACCACGTAGGAGAAACAAAATTAGGTGGAAATTCACTGTATTACTCCAACCACAAATCGAAAAATGAAGAAGAAACTAAATAAAAAGGGTTTCATTTTTTAAAACTTATAATCAGTGTTGAATTTGTTTGCATTACAAAAAATATAAAAAATACATCTAAATATTCATATGAGAGTAGTAATCCTGAAAAACCTGCACATAAATCTCTTTTTCAGACTGACTCATTTCTGCAATTATAGTATCGTTAATTTCAGTTATAGGATATGTCTTGTTGCCAACAGTAACAGTCGGAACATCATCATTGTCGTCATCATCTGAATCCATTGTTTCTACATCTTGCATTTCGTCATGAACATCATTCATTTCATCTGAACTGGACTCTGATTCATTGTTCAAACCCTTAACAGCATTAAGTGTTGTGTTCGTTGGTCTCTTTTCGTGAGCTAGTAGGACTGACATAATATCATCATTCTTGGCATTTGTACCACCAGCTAAAATGAAATATCAAATTAAGAAATAAACTTAAATTACATATATTGGTTGTTCACATGAAAAGGTACGAAACGTGGTAACAACGTAACCGCAAACATATTTGCCTGTGCTGCTATGGGATAACGTAGTAAGGCATCCAGGGATGCAAATGTAGCCTTCGGCTTTGATCGGGGCATGCCCGGGTGGCCGCATCCGCAGGAGAGAGTAGAGGCTCTTATATGAGCGCCATTCAATTGACGCGGGAGTTCGTGTGAGGACATCATGGCGGTCAATTGCAAAATTGGACCATTGAGGAGCAACGAGACGTTATCAGGTTTCAGACGGCGGCGGAAGGGGTTAACCGGCCGCTATTCTTCGTCGGATGCTAACCGGATACGGGGAAGACTGTGTGTCCGACAAGTCAGTGAGAAAATCACGAAGGGTATGGTTCTGCTCCACGATAATGCGCCTCCAGAGTCACACAAGCGGAAATTGCCAATTTCAAGTGTGGAAGCAGCTTGATCATGCGCCCTACTATTTCCATGTGTTTGGTCCCCTAAAAAAACATCTCAAAGGGAAGCGCTTCAACTCAGACGACGAACTGAAGGACGCTGTGAGGGCCTCGGTCTCGTCACGGCCACAGGAATTCTGGGAATAAGGAATCTTTCGGCTCGTTAATTAATGGGGTCGTTGTGCTTATGCCAATGGTGAATACTTTTAATAAAGACTTCATTTATACCCAGTGTCGTTTCGTACCTTTTCATTTGAACAACGTAATAGAATAATTGAACAGAGAGTAATCTCGAATTAGACGAAACAAAAGAACAAATTCGACACAAAAAAAACATACATTATGCGTTTTAGATAAATCAACTCACCTGTAGCCTCTGCAATATCACCTAAACTATCACTAACTTTATTAGACTCTTGTGAGTCCATATTTGTTATAACAGTAGATTCAGTCATCCATATTGGTTGTTCCTTCCGGTTAGCAGTAGAGTTACTTTCTTCTCCAATAGTGATATCAACTCTAGTTTCTTCCACTGCAAATCCTCCTCTCCTAGTCGCTTCTCCGGACCATTCCTGTCCAGGTGGAGGGGCATTGGATCTCTTATCCAAACCTCTGATTGTACTAATATCAACTGGTTCAGGTTCTAGTACTTCAGGTGCTAATTTAATACCTTCTACTTCACGCAATAGAATATACAGAGGATCTAATTGTTCATTGAATTTTGCTAATAGTAACCTAGAATCTTTTTTGGGTAAGGCTGATGAATCTTCTTCAACAACTTCTCTACAATATGTACAATGGAATTCGCCAGTTGTGAAATCAAATAGTTGATCAGCTTCCAAATCTAAAAATATTTATTATTTAATTAGTGCAGTCACTGGAGGTGGATATGAGCTATTACCTCCGATTTCGTTGAACCTCCATAGAGTTGCACGAAAATTGGTGAGTGGTTAGAGGATATCTCAAGGAACAAAGGCGACATGGTGCCAACTTGCGGTTTTACCCTGGGGGTGGATGCCACCCCTTCTCGAGGGTGAAAATTATTTTATTGAAAATAACCCCATAATTCGATAGAGGCACAAATTCTAAGCAAAATTTGTTATATAAATTTATTAAAATAAATCAAAACTTTTTGAGTTATTGAAGATCAAAGATTTTAATTTCTTGAGAAAAATGCATGTTTTTAACCGATTTTTCATCAATAACTCAAAAACTATAAGTTTTTGCAAAAAAGTTTATATTACCAAAATTGAAGCTAATAAAAAATGAAATAAATCCTTTATTAGAAAAACCTTTTAGTGTTAACTAAAACTGAGTTATAGGTAATTGAATATATATTTTTTCGGCGAGTAAAAAAATATAAGTATTCAAGCTGAAATAACGGGAAAATAATGCATTTTATAACATAACCTTATTTAACATTTGTCAAAGTATTTAAAAATATCTATTAAATGAGCCCACGAACATGTTCATAGCATTAAAATTTTTGCACCAAAACTTTTTCAAAATTTATTTTTTTTTATTTTTCCAAAAAATGTTATTGTTTTTTTTTAATAACTCCGTTTATTCTTAAGATATCAGGTATATCTAAAAACTGTTTGGAAGTTGATTCCAAGTGCTATTTAATCACGTTGAATGTAATCTTCTATACCCCTCACTTTTTTAAAAATAAAAGGTTAAATGGCCCCGGTTGTATGGTTTTCACAGCAAAATTTAAGATTCAAACGTTTTTATCTCGGTTATTTATTACCCTATGGAAATAGTAAAACAGATAAAATATTTGGCACAGAATAAACTCAATTTTGGGTATTTATCATTTTTTACGTATATTGAGTATTTTTGGAGTTGTTATCAAAAGAATATGAAAATTACAATAATTTTAAAAATTATGATTTTTTTTTAATTACATCTTTTTTTCAAAAACCTACATTCTAAACCGGTCAAAATTATTGAAATCATTACTTATGCTAATATAAAAAAGTTTTTGTTAGGATTATTATAAATTTTAATTTTTGTGGAGACGGCGTATGTTTTATTTTTCACTTTTTCCTAAAAAATTCGAAAGGGTTCTTTTATTTTCATCATAACTTTCTTAATTTTGACGCTATTAACTTGTTCTGAAGCTCATTTAATAGGTATTTCGAAGTACGTTGACAAATTATTAGCAGGTATATTTTATACATTGCATCGTTTTCCCGTTATTTAAGCTTGAATACTTAGATTTGAGTACTCTTCGAAAAAAATACACATTCAATTGCCAATAACTCACTTTTAACTAACATTAGTTTAGTTTTTTAAGTGAGGAATGTATTCAGTTTTCTATTATCACCAATTTCAGTAATAATAACTATTTTGTAAAAGCTTATAGTTTTTGAGTTATACGTGAAAAACCGATTTAAAACATGCATTTTTTTTACGAAATACTAAAATCTTTGGTCTTTAATAACTCAAAAAGTGTTGATTTATATTAATAACTTGATATAACAAATTCTGCTTATAATTTGTCCCTCTATCGATTTATGGTTTTATTTTTAATAAAATAATTTTCACCTCCGAGAAGGGGTGGCATCCACCCCCAGGGTAAAAGCGCAAGTTGGCATTATGTCACCTTTGTTCCTTGAGGTATCCTCTAATTACTGACCAATTTTCATGAAAATCGATGGAGGTTCAACGAAATCGGAGGTGAAAACCTTCAGTGACTCCACTAAATTTAGATATTTGTTATTTTCACAGTGCTCAGAACGAAAATTTTTACTCCCTAAAACACACAAAAAACCGGTCGATTTTTATATCAAGTAAATCAATTTTTATACAAAAATACCTCTTGTAAGTTTAACTCCTAGCTGTAGGTTCCAACCCCACACAAGCTGTAAATAAAAAGAGGGGTCAAATAACTTATAATTTGGAAGAGGTTTTCATTACCAATACAACCGCTTTTATTTGTTTAAAATCCATTTATTATTTAACGACGAATCGCGTTTAAAGTTTGTACCAGCAATGAAAATTTGTAACCTATAGCTCGGCAAAATAAATGTTTTGACCAAAATCCAAAACTACCTGTAAAAGTCTATCTGTTGTCGAGGAGGCTCTGCAGAAGATAAATTTACACCAAAACGTCCGTAGTTCTCGGTATCATCATCACATTGTTTGATTTGCTTGTCTAGAAAATGCTAAGAAGAAATGCGTTCAATGTGCTTCCCCGTTTAGAATTTTGTCCTCTTCAGGGTTTGTAGTGAATGTGTAGTGTTGGCAGCAAAAGCAAACAGTCCGAAAAACACACTGGGGCAAGCGCCGTGTCCTGGTGTTCTTGGATCCTGGGTTATGCCGGACGGTGGTGTCCAGAAGGCTAAGAAGTCAACAGAGAAGAAAGTTTGATGGATTGTTGTTGGTTCCATAGACATTTACGGTACTGTCCGTGCTTTGCTCTCGACCAGTCTCCCTAGAAACCATTGCACAACGACAGGCGAACCTGCGTCCCTCGTCGGCGGTCAGGAGGTGGCTTTGAGCGCAGCGTGGACAGTGTGCGTTCGAGTGGAGAAAATAGTTGCGGCTATTTTCTTGGGACGAACAGGTATAATTGTGCAATGAAGTTGGGAAACCGCAAAAAACCAACTTCTCCCTGTTCGAGGTAGGGAAGAGGAAATGTTAGAGGTGGGTACGGTAGGCTAACGGGGTAGCCTCAAGGATGTTTTCGTACTCCACCGGGAGTTCGTCAATGCATGTTTGCATTAGAGCGGACGGTACATGAATCTTTTTGCGTTTGGGCTTTCGGTGGAGTACGTGGCCGGAAGATGAACAGAAACATTTGAGAGATTCTTGTGTGTCGGAAGGGGGGCCGTTGATTACTTTGATTGTGAAGTTCCTGTTCAGAGAGTTTATTCTCTCGGTGATTTTGGGGGTGTTCGAGATGTTATGGATTTCGTTTGAGGGATATCGCCAGTGCTCATAGTTGCATCTACGGAAGATTCTACGTTCTGTCCTCAACAACCTCTCTTGTTTTTGTCTTAAACAAAGAGAGTAGATACATGATTTGTACTCCATGACGGGTCGAATAAAGGTCTTGTAAGTGTGAATGAGAGTCTTCTTGTGTGTCTTGCCAATTTTTCCCGAGAGAGCGTTGAGAAGTCTGGCCCTGTTCCTTACCCTATCTAAAGTTGCCTTTAGATCTGCGTCCCAGTTGAGAGTCCTGGTGAACAGTACTCCCAAATAGTTCGCAGTCGGGCTAGCAACAAGCCTTTCTCCCAACAGTCTCAGTGGATATTGGTCGTCTTCATTGGCTATGATTCTAGTTGACACAGAAGGGGCGCGAAACACAATTGTTGATGTTTTGTTCGCGTTCAGCGTGACTCTCCACTTACAACACCATTCGCCGACGCCGTCCAACAGAGCCTGCGCTCTTCTGAAGAGGAGTCTTGGGTTGTATCGAGAGGTTGTTGAGAGCAGAGTCGTGTCGTCTGCATAGAGAAACAGCCGAGTACCTGGGATATTTTGGTTAGTGATGTCGCTGTTGTAGATGATGTACAACAGCGGTGCTAGGACTGAACCCTGGGGAACTCCAGCTTGTGGAGTGAAGGGGGTGGACTTTTGATCGCCTATTTTAACTCTGACAGTACGGTTGTGGAGGTAGGAGTGTACAATTTTGGTAAATTGCAATGGTAGCCCGATGTCCAGAAGTTTCCGAACAAGCCCGTCGTGCCAGACCTGGTCGAAAGCCTTCTGCACATCCAGAAATGTGGCTATGGCGAATGAACCATCGTTGATGGTTTGAGTAACTTTGGTAGTGAAATCTATTAATGCATGTTTAGTAGATTTACCTGACTGGAATCCGTATTGGAATTTTGGTATGATATTGTGGTTTTCGAGAAAGTCATTGAGCCTCTCTTTTAGGATTAGCTCAAGAACTTTACCCAGAGTATTGATTAATGAAATTGGTCTATAGGATTCCACGTCGGTTGGGGGTTTGCCTTTTTTCAAAAGCATGATGGTGTTGGCCACCTTCCAAGGAGTAGGAAAGTGGCTGTTTTTGAGACATGCATTCAATATTTTAGTTAGAAGAGGAATGATACTCTCTGGAAGTTTTTTGAGGCACCTTCGGTTGATGCCATCAGGTCCGGGAGCGCTGTTTTTGCCGATTTGGCAAAAGCTCTCCGTTTCCCTGTTTGTGAGGGGGTCCATGATAGGATCATAGACTGGAATGTAGTGGTTGAGAGTAACATTTACAATGTATTCTGTGTTGAATTTAAATATGCGATCAAAGTTCGGGTTATCTGGAGTTTGAAAATTGTTTTGAAGCGAATTTCTGAATGCTTCGGCTTTCCCTTCTGGGGAATTGACTATGTGATTGTTGACCAACAGATGGGATGGTTGAGATAGTTTTTGTTTTGTTAGGACTTTGAATTTTTGCCAGAATTTACCTCCGTCTCTGTAGTCCAGTTTTGAGGTAGTATCTTCCCACCGGCGAGCCGTTAGGACAGATATCTCCCTCTTTATCCTGGCACAGATCCGGTTGTACTCTGTTTTGATTAGTGGGTTTCTGTTGGCCTTGTATTGACGTAGAAGACGTCGTTTTTGTTGGATTTTGGCAATGATGTATTGTGGAAGTGCCGGTGATGTATAGGTTATTTGTTTGAGTGGAATTGCGTGCGTGATCGCCTCAGTGATGAGGTTCTCAGTTCTCGGTACAAAAATAAAACTATTTATACCGTAGCATGGTTAGAACGCCCTCTAACGGGGAATAAGTGAACGAGCATGTCGACTCGATTCAAGTTCTCTGTTTAACCCAGATATGACAATATCAAAAGGCACCGCTAGGAAAATATTCCAATATGCGGTTCAGAGAACCTGTGGGTTATCTGGGTTAAACAGAGAACTTGAATCGAGTCGACATTCATTTCAAAATCTAAAAACCGCTCGATTTTTATATCGAGGGTATCAATTTTTTTATATAGAACAAGGGGTCAAATGACTCATAATTTGTAAGTTTCATTATTAAAAACATTTACAATAAAGTAAAAACTTCCAGTGTAATTAAAATTTACAATCCAAATGGATTACAATTATTGTTCAGAACGAATATTTTCAGTTTTATCAGACCATCATCAGTGAAATTAGAAGTACCTATTTTCTACATAACCTCATCACCAAGCAGTGGATATGTTTAGACTAGATATTAAATGCTTAAAATTATAAATTGAAACGACATATTGTCGACGTTCCAAGAATAAACTTTCCTATCTTACCTACCTAGTTGGTGGTGTCTGCTGACCAACCCTGATGCCGATGTAGTTTCGAGTAGGAGCCATAGTGTTAACAGGAAGTTAATTCTTAAAACATTGAAAATATGTATTTATTATGCAATCTAAACATATTCACTGCCACAAATAAATATGCCAATCAGGAAACCAAATGGTACTTGGGCTAAAACTGACAAAGATAAAGCATATACTTTTGCAAATCATTTATGCGAGGTATTTCAACCGCATCAGAGGGAAGTCTCAGCTGAAAAAGAAGAAGTTATTCATGAAGTCGTAAATGCACCATATCAAATGACTCCGCCTATTAAAATTTTTAAGAAATCTGAAATCAAAGAAGTAATTGATAATCTGGAAAATAAGAAGTCACCTGGATATGATATAATATCTAGTTTGGTACTAAAAATCTACCCAACGAAGGTGTAAGTTTAATTACTTATATATTTAATTCAATATTAACACGTTGACGGACAGTGCGTCAAATGTATAAGCAAGTGTTGTGACACTATAATATGTATTTTGCAAAGTAGAATAGGGAAAATGATATTATACGCTCTGAGCTTCGCTGGTGTCGCTCCTAGTGGATTATAATTCAACTTTTACCGGTAATTTTTAAATTTATTATTAAATTGATATCGCTTAATATTTACAACGCTAAAAAGTAATTAAATTGTAAAAGATTTTTTTAAGATTTTGCTAATCATTTTGACGTTCTATTGATGAAATATTAATTTCTTACTTCGGATACTTTCACAATTATCGTGTAGATGGCGCTAAGATTAATTTATAATTACATATTACGGAACATTAAAAAAACGTAAATTGAGTATTTAAAACGTAAGTATATTTAAGGTAAAAATATATACCACAGCTTTGACCAACTAATATTTTTTATAATTAATGTTTTTAATTTTAATTTTAAATTAATCACTTTGACATTTATGTCAAATTTCCAGTAAACGTTTACAGACTTGTCACTACTGGCGCTCGCGAATTTATAAATATCCCCTCTATGTACGAGCTCACAGCGTATAGACGTCTATTATACGCTGTGAGCTCGTACGTAGAGGGAATATTTACAAATTCGCGAACGCCAGTAGGAAATTTGACATAAATGTCAAAGTGATTAATTTAAAATTAAAATGAAAAACATTAATTATAAACAATATTAGTTAGTCAAAGCTGTGGTATATATTTTTACCTTAAATATACTTACGTTTTAAATACTGAATTTAAGTTTTTATAATGTTCCGTAATATCTAATTATAAATAATCTATTATAATCTTAGCGCCATCTACACGATTATTGTCAAAGTATCCGAAGTAAGAAATTGATATTTTATCAATAGAACATCAAAATGATTAGAAAAATCTTAAAAAAATCGATTACAATTTAATTACTTTTTTGCGTTGTAAATATTAAGCGATAACAATTAAATAATAAATTTAAAAATTACCGGTAAAAGTTGAATTAGTAACCGCTAGGAGTGACACCAGCGAAGCTCAGAGCGTATAGACGTTGTGTCACATTACATCAATCGAAATTAGACGTCTATAGATGTTCTGTCCGTCAACGTGTTAAAAACAGGTTACTTTCCACTTCAATAGAAAGTAGCTCAAATTGTTCTAATCCCAAAACATAATAAGGACCACGCGGAAGTATCTTCATAACGTCCAATAAGCTTGTTGCCTATTATATCCAAAGTATTTGAACGACTTTTCCTGATAAGACTAGAGCATATCTTAGATAGCAGCAATGTTTTACCTAATTATCAGTTTGGTTTTAGGAAACAACATGGTACCATCGAGCAAATTCATAGGAAGGTAAAAACTACCAGAAATTCGCTCAAACACAAAAAGTACTGTACAGCTGCATTTCTAGACGTCTTATAGGCATTCGACAAAGTTTGGCATGTAGGTCTTATCTCCACAATTAAATCCATATTTTCTCATTCCGTAAGTTCAGTATTAAGATCCTATCTGACAGATAGATTTTTTCAAGTCAAAAGAGGTGGGGAAATTACTAACCTGTTTCCAATAATATGTTCTAGAGTTCCACAAGGAAGCATATTAGGACCAACACTTTACTTAATATACACATCAGATCTCCAAACCATTACTAATACAACAATTGCTACATATGCGGATGACACCGTTATCATAGCTTCAAATTCTATAGCAACGGAAGCTTCCGAGGTATTGCAAAATCATCTGCTTAAACTAGAGAGCTGGCTTAAACTGGCGAGTCCAAGTCAACAGTTTAAAATCAACACAAATAACATTTACTTAAAAAAAAGGTGTCGCGCCACTTATTTCTATAAATAACAATCCACTAGCTGTCAATAACGTCGTAAAATACGTGGGAATTCATTTGGATAGTAAACTTAATTGATGCACCCACATCTGGAAGAAACGTCTTCAACTCAGCTTAATCTACAGGAAAATGTATTGGTACATGAGTCGAAAATCAAATCTTAGCCTGGAGAACAAACTTCTGATCTACAAAATGTATTTTAAAACCGGTATGGCTATATGCAGCACAAATATGGGGAACAGCAAGTAACACCAACGTTCAAAAACTTCAACGATTCCAATCAAAAGTATTGCGCCAGATCTGCAATGCCCCTTGGTATGTTACGAACCACAGATTACAACCACGATCTACAGCTACCAACTGTAAGCGAAGCAATATCTACTGTAAACTCTCTACATACAAGACCAGACTATCTTGCCATCCAAATCCGCTCGCCATGGACCTGCTCAACATTTCACATGAAAGAAGATTAAAACGACCACTCTTTGGACCTTTAGTACATCTGGAGAAACAGAGTACAGTGTCATAGTGCGGTGAAATAATTAAGTTTTAGATTCAGTGATTTTAAAAAATTTTTCGTATTTTTATTCTTGTTTTTTAGACTTTTAATAATCATATTGCCTGAGTTGCCTACTATTATACTAAATTTTACCTATTATGTTCCAAGTAATTGTTATAGTCCGTCCCAAACCCTTTTTTCAGTGCGTCACAGATTATCGAATTCTCTCTAAAGCGCTGGTTTCCTCGAAAGCGGTGCCGACAAACTGCGACCGTAGCACTGCGATGAATGACGTAATAAAAAACTGTACCATGCAAAATAATAGCGATGGTTACCAAGGATGCGTTGGAAGCCACCGTTTGCTGAGTTTGCACATTCCATTGCCGCAGTGAAGAACCTTGAATTTTTCACCGTAATCCGACGTAATTCATCGTAGTGCTACGGTCGCAGTTTTTCGGTGATACTTTCGAGGAAACCAGCGCTTGACGCATTACAGTTGGAGGTGGCAGAAAAAACGTACCTCTGTGATTATTATACATTGAACTTAGAAAATTATGTATTCCTTGACGGGTATTTGCATATTACAAAGAATTTCTACTTATAGATGTATAATTGGTTGGCGATTAAAATACTCTAAATAGATAACCAATCAATGAGGCCAGTAAAGATAATTTGACACAAAAATAATCGATCATATTATATGGTAAAATGACAATTGTAATTTCTAGGTTACAAATTTGTCAACGACGTAAATATAAATACTTTACGTCAGTGGTATATTCGGGCATTGTGTAGTGAAATTTGATATTATATTTATTTAATTTTACATTAAACTATTTTAAATATTAATATTCTGGCAAATATTTGTATAAATATTGATGTTTATATAAAATTAAATAAGATAAAAAAGATCAAGGCAGGTTTTGTTTATATTTTATTCAGAGTTGGACCACCATCTCCATATAGCTATTTCAGCATCCTTATGCCTCATCGGTGAAGCTCAGAAGTCTCAACTCTG
The DNA here is from genome assembly GCF_917563875.1 of Diabrotica virgifera virgifera. NCBI lineage: Eukaryota > Metazoa > Arthropoda > Insecta > Coleoptera > Chrysomelidae > Diabrotica > Diabrotica virgifera. The sequence continues at coordinate 25,231,359 of NC_065443.1, forward strand.
AAGGAAATACAAACAATTCTGCCAATTTAAGGCAAACCATCGCAATGCAATGAACCCACCTCTGAGACGCAATTCAGCGACATCTCTCGTATTACGAGGAAAACAACGAAAAGCCCCAGATGCAAAGTTTACTATCTTTTAAACAATTAGAATAATTGAAATAAAAATATAATAAACAATATTTTAAATCCAAGACTTTTCGTTAATAAACTGCTTTCTGGCTGCATCCCATATCTCCGGATTTTACAATATATAATCACAAGTGATGACGAAAGTAGGAGAAAGCAAATAGAGGACGCTTAGGCCACGCATTTACCTTCCCTTCGTCAAGGAAAAGGACCGAAAGACAGTTTCTAAATACTCAAACTGAGTAAAAATGAAAAAGATAAAAAAGATCAAGGCAGGTTTTGTTTATATTTGATTCAGAGTTGGACCACCATCTCCATATAGCTATTTCAGCATCCTTATGCCTCATCGGTGAAGCTCAGAAGTCTCAACTCTGAAGGAAATACAAACAATTCTGCCAATTTAAGGCAAACCATCGCAATAAAATTAAATATTAAAAAAGGCTTTAGGATCTACTTATATGTTGTACAGTCGAACCCTCTTATTAGAATACCGGTTATAGGAATATTCCGGTTTAAGGAATAGAAATTTGAGGTCCCGAAAATGTTTTACTATCGGTGATCGGTTATGGTTATTAGAATATCCTGTTTATAGGAATGAGGTTATTTAGCAAGTACTTCTAATTTCATTGAAGATGGTCTGATAAGTCCGAAAATATTCGTTCTGAATAATTGTAATCCATTTGGATGTTAATTTTATGTTTTATTAAACAAATACCAATTTAAAAAAATACAAAAATCCTTTAAAAAGGTATATTTAATTAATATCCCTTAAAGGGCTACATCACAGAACATTTTCGGAATAACAATTCCATCATCAGTGCTTTTTACAGGTTAAAGACATGCTTAAGCCACCAAGATATCTGGGTAAAAACCCTTTAAAACGCATATAGTTATAAAAAATTTACATTATTGTGTTAAAATTAAAATGATGTTTAAAATCCCACGACACGTGGGTTGCTGTGTCCGGAGGTTGGATCCTCACATTACGGACATTATGCAGTTGCTAGTTAATGTCCGTAATGTGAGGAGTCCTGTGGTGTCCCAGGAATATTTTAAACATCACTTTAATTTTAACATAATAATGTAAACGGTACATTCCATGTCAAATCACTCAGGCAAAAAATTTTGGATCTCCGATTTGTCTGAAAATTGGTGTATAGCTTCTGCGGGACGTAAAAATAAGATATTTAACCTTTGTGTCTGTACCCAGGTACCTGGGTATCATTGGTAATTGTTTTATCTAAATAATTGGCGATAGTATAAATATTTTTACTCCAGCTTCTAGTTATTCCTAAAATTATTCAGAACGAAGAGATTTATAATAAAATGCAAAGAAAAAAATGCATATAATATATTAAAAACACCTGTCAAAGTTTTTACACCATTACGTCCACACCCGTGACACCCGGGTAACGTTAATGTTAATGGTTAGGAAATCATTAAGCTGTGTATAGTTTTTTGTTTATAATAAAAGTGATATACAAACATAAATAAAAGTTACATTTCAAACATATTGTGCGCACTTACGTATATTTACTGAGTGTTCGTTACATAGTGGACGATTACAAACATTACATGATCCTCGTGTCTTTCTTAGCCGACTTTTCGCTAAAGAGATGCAAATGTAGCAATTTCCAACAATTTTGAGGCGTCCAGTGGAATCTCGGAGAGGTAATGACTCTGCTGTATTACTTGAATCTGTAGGTAGAGGTTTTCCTAACATACACTCAATTCCTGACCTTGATGAAAAATTTCGATATACATTTGGTACTTTAAGGGCCGGTTGTTCGAACGCTAATCAACAATGATCATTATCAAATAATTAATTACTGTCAATGTCAATTGTTAAAACATAATTAATTACAATTCTGAGACTATAATCAATTAATATAACAATAATTATTAACATAATTAATAATAAATCTCATAATTGTAATTAATTATGTTTTCAGTGACCCAAACAAAGTTGACATTGACAGTTTTGGTGACAGTAATTAAATATTTAATAATGATCATTGTTGATTAGCGTTCGAACAACCGGCCCTAGATCTATCAGAAATTGCAGGTGTCACTAGTTGGTTCCCTAAGTTTTGCAGAAAAATTCTACGCTTACTAGTTTCAGTAGAACTTTGTGGATTTGTATTATACATAGTTGCTAGGTAAGCTACGTCTAGGATATTGTAAAGGGAGGCTACTGGCCAACGCAAAGTTCTGCGTTTAGAGGAATAATAAGAAATCATTTTGTCCATGTTGTCTACGCTCCTTTAGTTTTATTATAGTACTGAATTATTTCAGGTCTTATTTTTTGAGCGATCTAAATTATCGTTGTCATGAATTGTTGACAGCAAAATAACGCGTTTTTCTTTTTTTAGCGCATAACTAACAAATGGTAACATGATATTCACTGAATCCGTATAATGAGGATTCAGGCTCACGCTCTGGCGAAGGCAGCATTTCTTGTGGAATATATTGGTTTGTTTCTTTTCAAAGTATCAACTAATGATAAATTCCAAGACAACATTAAACGGACTAGTGGAAGAGTTGTGAAAAAATTATCCATTGTTATGTTTCGTCCAGAATTTTTGTATCTAACACAAATCTTTTACTACGCGTTCACCTTGATTAGTTTCATGTCCAGTTGTATTTTTCCAGTATATATTTATCTAGTAAGTGGATACGAATTATCGTCAAGCGAATTATCGTCGAACATACAAGCGAAGTGTACCGAAACAATGCCTGGTACCTGGCTAGCACGGGTATAGACTTCCGTATCAGGTACTTGGGTATAGACATAACGGTTAAGGTCAAAAAATCTTCTTCTTTTTTTCTCAAAATGTTATTTTATGCGATTTTACAGTGATTTGGTGTTTATTTAAACAAATTTGCATTTTCTGTCGTAAAGTATCAATGAAAAACATAATATTTTAATAGAAAGGACTCAAAAATGTCATTATATGACATTATAACAAGTTATTTTGAATCAAAACAAGTTTTTGATCAAATTTTATAGTGTAAAAAACGTTAAAATACCGTTTTTTACATTTTCCTCCATTCCCAAAATACATCATCATCGATTTGGCTGAAAATTTGCCCACAGATAGCCAAAAGATAGGACTTTAAGTGGCTAGAAGGATTTGAATTATATTACAATACCAAAAAAGTTACATGCAGTAATATCAGACTCAAAAGTATATATTAGTCCAGTCGGGATAGAATTTGACCTTGAATGCCTAGCTGCCCAAAATTTTATTTTTCTGATCTTTAGGGGAGTCAATAGTCGCCTAAAGTTAAAATCACGAATGAATTCCTCCGTTACGTTAGCCGCCATCTTGATTTTAAAGGAGAACCTGTTTTGCTCCATATCTCCGCCATTTTTAACTTTTCGACAAAAATGGTAGGAACTGAAATTGTTCCAAATAAATCGTATTTACAATTATTACAATTTCTTTTTAACAATTTTTGTCGTGAGGTCGATATTTTCGAGTTAATTTTACTTACAGTAGACGCCTATATTTTTGACGATAATATTGCATGTAACTTTTTTGGTATTGTAATATAATTCAAATCCTTCTCACCACTTAAAGTCCTATGTTTTGTCTATCCGTGGGCAAATTTTCAGCCAAATCGATTATGATGTATTTTGGGAATGGAGATAAATGTAAAAAACGGTATTTTAACGTTTTCTAATCAAAGTAACTTGTTATAATGCCATATAATGACATTTTTGAGTCCTTTCTATTAAAATATTATGTTTTCCATTGATACTTTACGATAGAAAATGCAAATTTGTATAAATAAACACCAAATCACTGGAAAATCGCATATTTTGAGAAAAAAAGAAGAAGATTTTTTGACCTTAAATATCTTATTTTTACGTCACGCAGAAGCTATATTCCAATTTTCAGACAAATCGGAGGTCCAAAATTTTTTTTGCTCCAAAATTGAGTGATTTGAAATGGAATGACCCAAACATATTATAACTGGAAGAATACTGGCATTACAAAAAACACAAAATTACGCCTTGTTCGAGCGTTAATATTTCCTATCGCCACCTACGCTTCAGAGACTTGGACCATCAAAAAAGCAGATTCAAAACGTATAATGGCATTTGAAATGTGGGTCTACCGGAGAATGTTGCGCATACCATGGACCGCACATCGCACAAATAATTCAATATTAGCCGAACTTAACATAAAAACTAGACTCAGCACAACTATCAACCAAAATATACTGAGATATTTTGGACATATAACTAGAAGAAGGGAAGGCATGGAACGAATGATAGTTGAAGGCAACGTACAGGCCAGAAGATCCAGAGGAAGATCTCCATTACGATGGTCGGACCAAATAAGGGACATGACTGGTTACTCGTTCTCCGAAGCAAAACAACACGCACAGGAGAGAGAGGATTGGATAGAAATAGTCAAACGACTTACATGACGCCACTACATCCTTACGAAGGAGAACAAATAGAGGAGGAGGAGATTATAACTATCTGGAATTTAAAGGGTTTTCCACCCACATATCTTGGTGGTTCAAATATATCTTTAACCTGTAAAAAACACTGATGGTGGAACTGTTATTCCGAAAACGATCTGTGATGTAGTCCTTTTAAGGGATTTTAATAAAAAAGATGTACCTTTTATAAAGTATGTTTGTAATTTTTTGTGATTAATGGTATACATCCAACTAGAGCAATGGTGGGCAAACTTTTTATTGGGGGGCCGCAATGTTCAAGAAATTCTATAGGAGGGCCAGAATTATGAATTTTGTGTTAAAGCTATATGTATACTGTATACTATCCATGTCGATCCGACCCAATGGGGTCGGATTACATACTTTCACAGGCCGTACTTTGCCCATCACTGAACTAGAGGAATTTAATTTCCTTGTGGATATACCAATTATTACACTAATAGAAGTTTTAAACGAGTACAAATTGTAAAGTTATTTAACTACTGTGATATAGAGCCAACCCCCGGAAACTTCCCCACTTTAAAAGCATGACTAGTTACTGAAAATTTGAGTTCCATTTAAAAATTTGTGAAAGGAACCCCCAACACAGAGTTAAAGTTGCAAGAATTATTTTTAAATAAAAATTGGTTCACCTCAATATAAAAATCAACTGGTTTTTTAACTCTTAACATTTATTTTGCTGAGTTTTAGGGGGTACAAACTTTAAAATTTTAGAAAGAGATTGCCAGCAATTTATCGATTTATTTTAAAAAAATCGGTAGTGTCAGTCCAGTAATGAAAACCTTTCCAAATTATGGCTCATTTGACTACTCGTTCCATTCAAACATTTTTGTAACTTAAGGGTTAATGTTCCAAGAAAGGTTTTTGTCTAAAAATTGGTCTCACTCGATGTATAAATTAAGTGGTTTTTGAATGTTTGTCAAAACATTTATTTTTAGTTTAAACGAGTACAAATTTTTGTTTGAAATAGAAATTTAACATATCGAAAAAAAAACGGGAAAAATTGGGAAAAAACAGGTTTTTTCCGTTTTTTTCCAGATCATTGGAAAAATTGGAAAAAATGGGTAAATTTAAACATTTTTTAATTGAGACTTGAAAAGTGACAAAATACTGGTCTGTGGGCCTAGCTGAGTGGAGACAGAATTTGTATTAATTTTTGAAAGCGAAGAAGTATGACTAGTAGTTTTAGTTTGCCCACATTGAATACAACATTCCTGGGAACTTTTACATTGCTTTGACACATGACCAAATTTCAAACATAGACAGCATTGAACGACCCTACCAATAAATTGTTCTACCGGAAAATAAACTATTAAAACCTATATAGTTGGGTAGAATATTACCCTCAAAGGTGACAACTATAGTTTTTTTATCTACGTATTCAATTTTTTCCTCGTTTTGGATTCTACCCTTTGTCCTATAAATATTTAAAACTTTGGAAGTAGATTCAACGTTTTCCATAAGATAATTAATGTCAAATTGGGTGTCTACATCCCTTACAAGCCCTTTAACTTCCAATAAGTGATTTGGAATGTAAGCTCTTAAATTTTGAGCGTCTAATAATTTATTTTTGACAAGATTATTAGCTTCTAAACGTGATGACAGCAAAACTTTTATACGATTACGGCCAATGCTTTTTATCTCTTTAATATGTGTAAGTTTCAGGGTCTTAAATAGTAGGTGACCTATCGCCATAGGATGCAATCTAGACAGACCACTTTCATTCCCAATTTTTTCAATATAAACCCAAATATTATCTAAATTGTACTTATCTGAGACCAAGTTGAAATATTTAATATCCTTTTGTTTTTCTATCGGCAAAATAGCACTAGGTTGAAAACTATTATTTTCCATTACACTATCTTCATTACTCACTACGTCTTTCGTCTGAGAGGACGTCCCTAATGAACTTTGCTCCCCCATAATGGGGGAACCAATTTAATTTGTTTATTTAAAAATTCACTGGACTATAAAATGTTATTTTTAACGAGTATTAAATTTTTAACGAGTTTTTAATAATTCAACAAAAATTGATAAATCCGGTTCTCTCTGTAAACGATAGCCTGCGATCGATTCAAAGGTACGAATTAGACTGTCTTGTAAGTGATGATGAAGAAATAAATTAATTCAAATGTTGTTTTATAACTGTATTCTTTAACTGTTATTTGAGGCCGTCAGAGTAACAGTGGACTTGGCCACAAATTGAGCATTTTTAGATTAATACACTGCGGTGCAAAAAAATCGATCCACTAAAAATTTGGTCATTTTTGATGTTTTGAATTTCCTAAATCTGTTGTCTGATTTAAGTGATTTTTTACCACGTTATAGCCTTATCCATTGACAATATCGATGTAATAATACTGTTGTGTACGAATCAAACTGTGTTTTTTCTTAAAGTTCGCATCACCCTGTGGACTATTCTAGCATTTATAAAATACTGAAATTAAAACCCAACTATAGCCTCAGGTTTTCTTAACATTTTGTCTTTCGATTCATTCGCTTATGTTGAATAATAAAAAAGTTAGGTACTTTAACAACTGGCCATGTTCGTCATCAGTACAGGGTGTTTCTAAATAAGTGCGACAAACTTTAAGGGGTAATTTTACATGAGAAAATAATGACAATTTGCTTTATAATCATATGTCCGCAAACGCTTCGTTTCCGAGATACGGGATGTTCAATTTTTTTTACAAACTGACGATTTATTTTTTGCTTTAAAACCAGTTGATATATGCACATCAAATTCGGTGGGTTTTAAAACGTAGTTATTGCACATTTTTTTTGACATACAATTAAGAACTTTATATTCACCATTAACGTGCGTACGGGGAATATTATCGGTCATAATACCCGTTTGCGCGCCACTGGTGAATATTAAATTCTTAATTATATGTCAAAAAATGTGCAATAACTACGTCTTAAAACCCATCAAATTTTATTTGCACATCTCAACTGGTTTTAAAGAAATAAGTAAATCATCAGTTTGTAAAACAAATTGAACATCCCGTATCTCAAAAACGAAGCGTTTGCGGACATATGATTATAAAGAAAATTGTCATTATTTTCTCAAGTACAATAACCCCTTTAGGTACTAGTACACTTTAGAAGACCAAAAATAAGCATTTTTTCAAGATTTTTTTCTCAGTACCTATATTAAAAATGAACATAAAACTTTTTATACACTGCGCGTCATAGAAAACGGGCACCCTAAAAAATGGGTAATATTTGAGGTTGCGTATCTCCTAAACCTGTTGTCCGATTTAAGTGATTTTTTGAGTATGTTATAGCTTTGTTCTTTGTCAATATCTCTGTAATAATATTTTTGCTAAACAGGTAAATTTTCATTGTATGCCGGGTGTACGAATCAAACTGTGTTTTTTTCTCAAAGTTCGCAACACCCTGTGGAATATCCTAGCATTTATAAAATACTGAAATTAAAACTCAACTATAGCCTCAGGTTTTCTCAACATTTTGTTTTTTGATTCATTCGCTTATGTTGGATAATACAAAATTAGGTACTTTAACAATTAGCCATGCTCTTTTTCAATACAGGGTGTTTCTAAACAAGTGCGACAAACTTTAAGGGGTAATTCTGCATTAAAAAATAATGACAGTTTGCTTTATAGTCCGCAAATGCTTCGTTTGTGAGATACGGGATGTTGAATTTTTTCTTACAAACTGACGATTTATTTATTGCTTTAAAACCGGTTGAGATATGCAAATGAAATTTGGTGGGTTTTAAGACGTAGTTATTGCACATTTTGTAACATACAATTAAGAATTTCATATTTACCATTGGCGTGCATACGGGTAATATGATTGGTCATATTACCCATATGCACGCCAATAGTGAATATAAAATTCTTGATTGCAAGTCAAACAATTGGCAATAACTATCTCTTAAAACCTACCAAATTTCATTTGCATATCTCAACCGGTTTTAGGGCAATAAAATAAATCGTCAGTTTGTAAAAAAAATTTAACATCCCGTATCTCGTAAACGAAGCATTTGCGGACATAAGTTTATAAAGCAAACGGTCATTATTTTTTCATGCAGAACTACCCCTTAAAGTTTGTCGCACTTATTTACAAACAACATATACTGATGAAGAACATGACTAGTTGTTAAAGTATGTAACTTTTGTATTATCCAACATAAGAGAATGAATCAAAAAACAGAATATTCAGAAAACCTGAGGCTATAGTCGGGATTTCATTTCAGTATTTTATAAAGGCTAGAATATTCCACAGGGTGTTGCGAACTTTGAGAAAAAAACACAGTTTGATTCGTACACCCGGTATATAATGAAAATTTACCTGTTTGGCAAAATATTATTACAAGGATATTGACAAAGAATAAGGCTATAACATATTCAAAAAATCACTTAAATCGGACAACAGGTTAAGGAGATACGCGAGATCAAAAATGACCCACTTTTTAGGGTGCCCGTTTTCTATGACGCGAAGTTTATATTAATATCTAACTGTTAGAGAATACAAAAAATATATCTTTTTTCATTTATGCACGTACACTAATATTGTAGAGGGCGCCAAAGTCGAGGCCTCGAAAAAAAGTAGTTCCGATGGCGGACAGTTAATCTCAGGATTGGGATCTCTGAAACAAAAAAATCGTACGGCATTTGAAAAAGGAAGGTTTTTTACGTGACAATTTACCACCGTTAGTGAAAAATTCCGCGAAAAAAAGATTTTACGGAAATTTGAAAAAATTTTGTGAAAAAATCGCCCGTTTTTCTTCAGTATTTCATGGTTTAAAAATATTTATTTTTTATTTTTTGGTCAAATTGTGGTAAATTGTCATGTAAGAAACCTTGCTTTTTCAAATGCAGTACGATTTTTTTGTTTCAGATATTCCAATCCTGAGATTAACTGTCCGCCATCATTTTTCGAGGCCTCGACTTTTGCGCCCTCTACAATATTAGTGTACGTGCATAAATGAAACAAGATATCTTTTTTTGTACTCTCTAAGAGTTAGATATAATATGTAAAAAGTTTTATGTTCATCTTTAATAAAGGTTCTGAGAAAAAAATTCTTGAAAAAAATGATTATTTTTGGTCTTCTAAAGTGTACTAGTACCTTAAAGTTTTGCGCAAATATTTTAGAAACACCCTGTACTGATGACGAACATGGCCAGTTGTTAAAGTATGGTTTGTTCAACAGTAAATGGTTGAGTTTAATTAGTGCGGTCGTAAATATTATTAAATTTATCTGACCTGGCCCATTGTTAAGACCCACCCGGAGCGATAAGCAACCGAGGTAGCCAGAGTTGGTCATTTGACAATTAACACTGACAAGACGGTACTCCCATAATAAAGCTTGAAATAAATTTTACCTGAAACCGGGCCTTTTATACTATTATCTGTTAATCCAGGATGTTTATGGTAACTAATTGAACTCGACCATTTACTGTTAAACATACCATACCTAACTTTTTTATTATCCAACATAATCGAATAAATCGAAATACAACATGTTAAGAAACCTGAAGCTATAGTTGGGTTTTAATTTCAGTATTTTATAAATGCCAGAATAGTCCACAGGGTGATGCGAACTTTGAGAAAAAAACACAGTTTGATTTGTATACCCGGTGTACAATGATAGTTTGACTGTCTAGCAACAATATTATTACAGAGATATTGTCAATGAATAAGGCTATAACGTGGTAAAAAATCACTTAAATCGGACAACAGGTTTAGAAAATTCAAAACATCAAAAAAGACCAATTTTTAGTGGATCGATTTTTTTGCACCGCAGTGTATATCAATACAGTCCGACCGAAGTAGGAATAGACGTGAGTATACTTTCTTTGCCTTAACAAGTTGCCTCTTTTTAGCAAGTGTCCACTATACATAAAATTTGTAACATATGTGTTGAAGAATTTGACTATAAAGGAGACAGAGAAATTATGCTCACATCTATTCCTATTCCGGTCGGGGTGTAAAAGCAGAAACTTTCAATCTTCAGATTAACAGGGCCCTACACAACCTACCTCTATATTTGGCTAGAAGTTCTACATAATTTCATGTTGCCTTACCAAATATACTGGAAATACGAATACAAAGATTGCATTTACCTCAAAATTTCGTTTTTGTGCTTAGGCAACTGTTGCTCTGATAGCCTCATTTCATAGTCATACTTTTTTTTTAAATTTGCACTCTATTTGTGCCCTACAAGATAAATTATCACATTCACGGACTATACTACTTATAGATGGCTTAGTGTGAAAACCTCATATCTCATTAAATTACAATTTTACAGGAGAGGCAAGAAACTGATTTTCTGCATAATATAACCTTAAAACAACAATTGCGTTACGTATTTTTAATTCGAGCACATTGAGACAAATATCTGAGATTAGCCCAGAGCTAAAAGTGTGAAATGTTGCTATTAAATTGGAAATACAAATATTAACTATGAAAAACACGTAAATATCCTTGCAGCCTTTGCCCAAGTAACTAAGATAACCTCGTATATCTTGATATACGTGTTTTTCATCTCAAATGAGGTTGTGTTTATTATTATTTTCGAGGTTTTCATTTTTCATAGCTTATTTCACACCTCCAAATACTAGGTCGATACAATACAAATCTTTTGATTTAAAGTTCATAAAATGTTTCTATATGCCGGACTACCTTTTGTTGTTTACAAAAAAACATTTCTGCAAGTCGAATCTCTCAAACAAACACTCCAAATTAAGTACCAAATTCTTGGTTATAAATATACGTGGTATTCACACTAAATCAAGAGAGCAATTGATATACGTGATTTCTTTTTTCGGCTATAGAAAAGAGTCTAGTGTATTTGGATTTTTTCTAACAGTTGTAAATCGTGAGATACAAGGTTTTCAAACTAAAACCACCAAAATGTCATTTTCGAAAAAAAATGAGATACGAGGTTTTCACACTAAGCCATCGATATGCAGACACTTACAAAACATACTTTTCCACAACTTTGCTTTTGTGGACATGTTGGGTTTCTCAAATGACTGATTCAATTATAGGTAAAAATACTGAATCATTAGTAAATTCATCTACAGTAGAACGTCGATAATCCGGACGTCAAAAATCCAGACCGTCAATAATCCGGATTTGTATCTAGCAAAAATATCTGATTCTTTTAAAATAAATTAAGAACTTAGCTGTGAAAAACGAACCTCTACTGCAGTTCAAAAATATTTTACACATTTTTTTAAAAGCCCAAATAGTGTCTGATGTTTTTACTGTACACATGCTGCTATTATAAATTAATTACAATACAGCGTTTAAACATAAAAAAATGTTTTGATTAATTTCACCTCTAGACACTTTACTGTACAAGAGAAAACATAAAATTTTAAAACGTTTGTTGTACTTTAATGTGTATACTGGACTTTTTTTGAGGCAATTTCGATAATCTGGATAATTTGATAATCCGGATGGGGTCCGGTCCCAATTAATCCGGATTATTGACGTTCTACTGTAGTTCATATCAAATGTAGGACTGTAATTTAAAATCTATAGAACATTCAGAAAATCGTTAAAAATGTAGCAAGTAAAATTGTATATTTGAAACCATAAACTAACCTGTAAAAGTTTTTAAGCAACCTGGGCATTTAAAACTAGCTCTACTTGTTGCATCTCGTTCTTCAGTTTCCAGTCGTTTCCTCATTAAATCTAATTTATATTTTATTACATTTACAAAGGTCTTATAATTAATAAAATAGTAGTTCACTTTTTGTGCTTTTCCATCAGAACCAGTTTCCATTCTCAACCTAACTTGAATAAATTTATCATTTTTTAGGGTAGCTATTCTAGCCCTTAACATTTTTCTTTCAAATTTGAGAAGTTCACAAATATCATCTTCTTTCATACAGGGATTTCTTACTAACATATCTATAATTAATGCATCTTCAATTGAATAAAAACCCCTTACAACAAGTCTAGCCAGTTGTTTTAGACTACTCGGGACTTCCGTAACTAATTTTTCTTCAGTCATTTTTTCAATTACTTTGTCAATTAAAAAATACTGTATTATTTTATTTACATTCTGTTAAGTAAAAATAGAGCTTTGAAATTGAAATCATCATTTATTGTAGATTTCATTTATTTCAGGTTAACTGTTTTGATTTGACTTTTTGACATCTCTTATCTTCTTCAAACTTCAAAGCATGATAAAATGGATGCATGCCTACTAATGCCCTATTCTTCTTCTTCTTCCTTTTTTTTTGGGTTTCGATTTTTTTTTAATCATTTACCCAGTACATGTTATTGGTTATGCGCGTCTTGCTCAAGGCAATGCACAACCAGGTGTCCTGTCAACTTCAGATCTATTTTTTTTTTTTGGTCCTATGTGGTCCTTGTCCTTCTTCTTGTTTTTCTGTAGATAGAGGGGGAAAAGTGTTACAACATTTAAGGTTAACTTAAGACTTTTCTCGTTTGGGGGTAGCTTCCAAACATTTTCACATAGGTTTAGGGCTGGCTACCTTCGGTTAGGATTAAGGATTTTAAGGATACAAATATAATTTTTGACATTTTAGGAGATTCCCTGTATTTTCTGAAGTATTTATTTATTGTTATTGTTATTATTATTATTTTTTGAAAATTCTATAGATCTACTTGAAAAAATTTGATAAATTTATTGATTATCTTAATAACTTTATTCGAGGGTTTATATAAAATGCTCTGTAAAGATATTGGACTGTCTATTCCAGCTTTTATTAGTTCTAGATACAAATCCATATCTCTATGTTTATTTATGGGGCACTCAAAGATGATGTGTACCAATGTTCCCATAGTACCGCATTCGCATATCGGTGTTTCCGTTTTGCCTATTTTGTGGAGATAACAAGGAGTTTTGCAATGTCCACTTCGTAAACGATTAAGGTTAGTAATATTGTTCCTACCCAAATATCCACATTTGTTATACCAAGGTTTTATAGGGAAACTACCCTGCAGTCCATAATAGTCCGGATATTTACCTTTAATTTGGGAATACCAGTTATTGTAAAATTGAGTCAAGATGTTCTTTTTTGTAACACAAAAGATATCTGCGCTGATGTTTTTTACATCATATGGTACTCTTAATTCTCTCCCAATATTAGCCAAGCTATCTGCCACCTCGTTGCCTTTAATCCCCTGATGTCCCGGTACCCATTCTAATCCTATTGAAAATCCCATATTATTTGCATCTACCAGTAGTTTTTTGGTCATTATAGTTACATAATCCATTTGGTCCCATTTGTGACTAGATATTTTGGATAAGGCACTTTTTGAATCTACAAAGATCACTGCTTTCATGATTTCCTTTTCAATACATACCGACATGGCTTTGTATACCGCTATTATTTCAGTTGTGCAGATTTGTGTATAGTTATGGAGTCGTGACGAATATTTATAATTGATGCTTGGGATGTAAATTCCAAATCCCGATTGATTTGTTTGTGGGTCTATTGATCCATCTGTATATACGTGGGTATGATTATTATATATTCCACCATATTTAGCTATGAACTTTTCGTTCGATTCAATTTCATATTTTTCAAATTCTAGACTTTTAATTGTAATGGGGTATAGAAGAGTTTTTCTTTCTACCTCATATATAGGATTGATTTTATATCTAATTATGTTTTTTGTTTTTTTGAGTATATTTGTATATGCTAGTGAGTAATCTGGTATGACCTTGTTCCTCCAGAATCTATTGTTTGCATTTATTGCTTCATTTAGCTTATTTAGACTCTTTACTATGATATTGTTTTTTTCCGGCATTTGTTTGAGTATATATTTATGTGCTAGTATCTCCCTTCTAACTTGTAACGTTGTTACTGAACACTCTGCTTGCAATATTAAGATGGGTGTAGAACGTAGACAACCCGTTACGATTCTCAAGGCAACATTCTGTACTTGTTCCAACCTCATCATCAAACTTTTACTGCAGGGGTTTAAAAGATTGGCTGCGTAATCTAAATGAGATCTAACTATTCCTTTGTATAAACTCAAAAGAATGTTCGGGTCAGCTCCCCATTTTGTACCACAAATTGCTCTCATGACATTTATTCCTTTGTTTGCTTTAGTTATCATGTCGTTAATTTGAATTGTCATATTCAAATTGCACTGTAAATGAAATCCCAGATACTTTATTTCATTTTTCCATGGAATTTCCATATTTTGATATATCAAATGTGGGAAGTTATAAGCCTGACTTCTTTTTCTAAATATTATTGCTTTTGATTTGTGTGCTGAAATTTTAAAGTTGTGTTTCTCAAACCACTCCTGTAAATTTATTATATGGGTATTTAAGGAATTAATTAGCTTGTATATATCAGATCCTTGCACCAGAATTACAAAATCATCTGCATATTGAAAACACTCCATCTCATGGTTAATTAAATCATGTAGGGATCTAGTATAGAGATTGAATAATATTGGACTGAGTGGAGACCCTTGAGGCAATCCAGTGGATGCTTGCATTGGGCCTAATATATTATTTGATTTGTCTTTAACGTAGATATTTCTGTTGAGCAAAAATTGCAAGATCAAGTTTGCATAAGTTATTGGGATGTCATACTTTAATAAGTATTTATATAGCAAATATATATTGACTGTATCATATGCCCTACTGATATCCAAAAAAATTCCTATTGTATTTAAATTTTTACTAAATCCAGTTCTAATATAATTAATTGTTAAAGCTAAGTTATCGTTGCACCCTTTGTTTCTTCTGAAACCTAACTGCTTAGGGCTTAGTATCGATTTTTTTTCCGTTATTTGTTCTATTCTTAATTTAATTATATTTTGCAAAATTTTGCCTACACATGACTCTAGAGCTATGTTTCTATAATTATCCTCACATAAAGGGTCTCTATTAGGTTTTAAAAAGGGAATGACAAGGGTGTTTTTCCATTCTTGTGGAAAACCTGTGTTTCTTTTAACTATTTGATTAAATATTTTTGACAATGCATCTAGCGCCACCAGGGGAAGTCTGTTTATCATGCTATATGTTACAAGATCTAAGCCAGTAGCCTTATCCTTTTTATTTATGACACTTATTATTTCCTGCCTTGAAATGTCCTCCACATCCTCGTTAGTTAGGGTAACCGTGAACTCAGGATCTGTTATGTCAATTGTCAAATTATTTAATATGTTCTGAGCTATGTTTTTGTTGGGAAGTTTAGCAGGGATTACAGCATTTTGATATGTGGAGAATAGCTTAACTGTTCGCCATATTTCAGATAGAGGTGTGTCCCTTGTCAATCCATTGCAAAAGCTTTTGAAGCTATTTCTTTTTTTTGTTTTAAATATTTTTTTACTGTATGCAAATATTTTTTTGATTTCAATATAATTTTCATTGCTTGCTTCTTCCTTATATTTTTTAATTTTTTCTTTTCTTATTTTTATTAAATTAGAGCATTCCTTATCCCACCAGGGAGGGCTTTTCTTTTTTCTTATAGATTTTTCTGTTTTCAAGAGAGGTATTTCCTCATCACTCACCATTTCCATAATTTGTGTAAATGAATTATAGTCTTCACACCCGTTCTTCATCAAGTCTTCTATTTTTGAAGCAT
Source organism: Diabrotica virgifera virgifera (assembly GCF_917563875.1). Lineage (NCBI taxonomy): Eukaryota > Metazoa > Arthropoda > Insecta > Coleoptera > Chrysomelidae > Diabrotica > Diabrotica virgifera. The sequence goes on from NC_065443.1 coordinate 25,247,521, forward strand.
AATTCTCCCAATTGACATTCTTTGTATTTCTTTTATGACTTTTTTGTGTTACTATATTTTCATTTACAATTGCGATTTTGCAAGAAGTTGGAAAATGATCACTGCCTCCAGAATCCTCTAACACATCCCATTGGCATATATTTGCAATTTCCGAGGAAATTAGTGTTAGGTCTACCGCTGAGGCATTCTGTCCAGGTAGGGTAATCCGCGTGGGTCTCCCATCATTGCAGCAAACTAGATCCAAATCCTCTAAGGATTCAGCAATTATTCTTCCATTAACATTAACAGACACTTGACTTCCCCAAAGTGCATTATGTGCATTCATATCCCCCATTAAAATTTTATTTCCCCTGATTTTATTTATGCGTCCAACCCAACTATTTAAATTTATTTTTGCCCTAGGATGGATATAAATGTTAATAACTGTAATGTCCCAATCTATTATTTTTGTTGCTAAAATTTGAATTTTACTAACATTGTTATTATACCTATATACTATTTTGTGATCCAGACTATTATGAACCACAGTAGCTAGGCCACCATAACCATCCCCTCGATCCAACCTATGTATTTCATATCCTCTTAGATAGAAGTGATGATTATTTTTTAGCCAAGTTTCATTTAATAGAATTAATTTGGGTCTATGTTCGCTTATGAAATATTTCAGACTGTTATAGTTACTGCTTAAACTTTTTATGTTCCATTGGATAATAAGTGGATTCTTGATATCCATCTAAATCTAGCAACTTTTGGTTCGATGAGCTTTCATGTATAAATAGCTGGTTCAAGTAATTGATTATATGTTCCTTATGTTTCCAATCTAGTTTTTTTAATATCGCATTCAGTGTTTTTTCTGTGTCCCTCTCTAGTTGCTCTGTACGGGAACATCCAGGAGTCTCATTGTTTACTGCACGAGCTCTCTCTTCGCTTCTCCCATTTGGAGATAATAAATATTGATTGTGTACTTCTTTATTGTATGTCTTATTTGTTTCATTAGCCTTTCTTTTATTTTTGTTTGAGTTATTCTCAATTTTTCTACTAAACAGGTGTTCAGGGTTACTCTTTACATTTTCTATCCATCGCATATTGATGGGAATTGTCTCTAAATTATTTGTTTGAGTTTTATGTAATGTTGGGAATTCCTCCTGGCTCATTCTGAATATATTATTCTCTTGCGATTTTCTAGTAGAAACATAAGGAAATCTCTCGCATGCCTCGTAGTATGAAAGATTGTCCAGAGACATGACAGCCTTAATATTCCGCTGTCTCACATACTCTGGACACTCCTCATAGGTACTTATATGAAAGCTGCTATTACAATGTAAACATTTCATCGAACAATCCCCTTCATGTATTTTTTCCGCGCAGTTTTTACATTTTTCTCCCCCTCTACAAAGATTTTTTGTGTGTCCAAAAAGAAAACACCGATAACATTGAACCACTGGTATCATGTATGGTTTTACCCTAAAAGGGATCCCATATATATTCACTTCCTTCGGGATTACTTTTCCCGAAAAGGTAAATGCGACCGTTTCTGTGTCAATATATTTCTCCTTGTCATATTTAGACCTTCGTTTAAATCGTCTTATTTCTAGTACTTTAATGTTGACCGAAGCCAATCCCGAAAATTTGATTAGATCTGCATCAGATATACTAGTATCTACATTATTAACGACTCCCCTACATGTTACGTTATTTGCCGGAATAAACAATTCATATCCATCATTTCTGACCACGTCATTTAAAACAAATTTATTAGCATCCTCCCATTTCTTGAAAGCAACGCTAATTCGGTTTTTTCCTTTTTTGCTAAGCTTAAGTACATTCTCGATTTTTTTGTCATTTATGTATTTTGCTAATTTCAAAAAACTATAATTACCGACGTTATCGCCTTTTGACTCCATAAATACCTCAAAGGGACCGGTATCAGTGTACTGATAATAGAAATGTTTTTTTCCTTTTTTTATTTCATTGTTATTATTAGTGATTGAATTAGCATTGCTATCAAGTAATGGTGTATTATTTAAACTACTATTATTTTCAGTGTTTTCTATATTATCTAACATCTCCTCATCACCGGGGGGGTTAGCCCCCCCCGTAGAGTCCCCCATAATTAACCCTGTAATGCAAAGCTGTCTCTTTTTTACCTAACTAGATAATGTATAATTTATTTTATTCAAAGAAAGTACAGGAAATTTAGGAATTCAACAGATAGGAAATTTGTTAGTTACCTCTATTATGTAGTTCCTATTTTGTTTTTGCCGCCTGCGTTTTTTTTGAATTATCACTTCCACACTGAACTGTCACACAACCGAACGTTAGGAAAGCTCATCAAACCTCTACACTAATGACGTTTACGAACGCTACGCTGACAATAATCCAATGCCCTATTTACACTTATCTTAGCAAGTAGCAAGTTTACTGGCTGAAAGTATTTACGGCCATTTCTCGCAGAGACATGTTAACCGTAGACAAGGGATACTGAGCAAAAAAGCGTAACGCGCTGCAGTCGATCGGTGGTCTATCTATCTCTTTTTACTAAGCGATACAGCTCATATGACGGACAAAGATGGCTAGACCACTCTGGCGTCCTTGATATCGGCGTTACACCCAGAGACATGTAAAGAGGATAGACTTGGCTAGGGATGTGCCCATAGATATAACACATAGATTAGGCCAGGTCCGAAAAGTAGCGTAAGTAACGCGGAGCAGTTCTGGGAGTCAATTCTCGAGAACGATGGTTCGCTGAACGTATACGTTCGTGACGTAATAGGGCTTTTCATCGATTGTCATTTGTTTCGAGCTTCTGTCATGTGTCACTAAATATTAATATATCTACGTCATACGTCTTTGGTTTGTATCATTGGATATGCTAATAACGTATGACGTAGATATATTAATATTTAGTAACACATGACAGAAGCTCGAAACAAATGACTGTGAATGAAAAGCCCTATGAGCGAACGTTTCTAAAAAATGCAATTAGGGATTCCAATGAACTGTCAGTGGTGGCCGGTGGATGGCTAAACTGACATGGCCATAGACATAGTTAAGGGGGGTGGTCATGGCGTATCTAATGTTTACCTTGAATATTGACAAATTTGTAAAGAATATCCTGTTTGGTTTTGTTTTTTTGTTAATTGTGTAGCGAAATTTGTGAAATTGTGATAGCAAATTAAATATGAAGTGGTTTAAACATTGGATACGCCTATGGATGACAGTTTCGCCATCCAGCAGCCATATTATATCACGTGATTTGGAATGCCTAATTCTGGAGGAATGAATCTTGAACGATTCGTTCGAAATCATCGCTCAAAGTGATCGTTCGGCAGTCGGCAACGAGTGGTCTTCATCATACGTTCGATAATAGTAACGGCGTTCTTCTTAACCTCAACTCTGTTTTTTGTTGTAAATAACATTTTGGGAAAATGAATGTGGAAGATTTGATATTAGAAAATATGATCGAGTGTTGTGAGGGAAGCTGAAATTTTAGTGGAAGACGGCCGCGAAAGACATTTTTATGATAGATTTAGGTTAGATTCCTGGTAATTTTACATTCTTTCAAAAATTGATTGGTACAGTAAATAATTTACTTTTAGATATATGTAGTAATTATAAGATAATGAATGAAAATACACGTTATCCAGGCGCTACACATGATGAACTTATTTGGAATCAATACTCAATACAACTACCAAAATGAGCCACGAAATCTTTTTTTAAGATCAAGGTCATTTTACCTATTAGGTCAGAATTTATTTATAATATACCACAAGGTATGGCCTGAGAATTGACCCTGAATTAGTAGAATAAGATTTAATTGGTACTGTTATATTATTATGAATTATTTTCACAATTAAAGAAATAAATTGAAAATTTACTGACTTTTACTAATTATTAAACTGAAATCATTTTCCATTTTCATAATGTAATATTATATTTCAATATTGGTGAATGAATGTAACAAATCAGGTTTTAAATAAACACCGAAACAGTTTTATCACATGGAACACAAACTTTTCAATAATATTTACCACGATGCCAAATCTATAGATCTGTTAAAATGAGCGAATACGTTCATCGGAGCGAGTAGTTAAAAATATCCTCGAGAATTAGCATTGCGGGAACTATACGTTCAATTTCATTCGTTTGTGAGCGTGTACGCTCAGGGAACGATCATTCTCGAGAATTGACTCCCGGGTCGGTGGTCTATCTATCTCTCTCTACCGGCGCTTAGCTTTCTCTCTCCAGCATATGATGGCTTCCGCCTCTGTGTAACTGTCGTTCCATTACTCCCACCTCTTGGTAGATACGCTCACACTCGCACGACAGACAAAGATAGCTAGACCACCGTACTTGATATTGGCGTTACACCCCGATGCATTGAGTAGCATATCCCTAGCCTGATCTATTGTTGACATATCTCTGGATATGCCATTCAATGCATCGAGGTGTAACGTCGACATAGGATTGAGTGGTCTAGCCATCTTTGTCTGTCACATGCGCGGGCTCGCTAGGTTAAAAGAGATAGATAGACCACCGATCGACTGTTTCCATGCTATTTCCGCGTTACGCTTTTTTGGTGAGTATACTGAGTCTACGCTTAATATGTCAATGGTTACACCTCGATGCACAGAGCGGCCCATAGATATAAAATTTGTGTATAGGTATTCTTTTTCTCATGATCATCTTTCAGTGCGTCACAGTTTTTCGATTTATTTCTAACGCATTAAATTGTATGTGACAGAAAAAAGGCACGTCCGTGATTACAGACATTTACAACATTTATTCTAGTTATTCTAGTTGTCGATAGATGGCGCCATAATAAAAAAAATAATTTTTTTTTTAATTAGATAATAATATTACAAATATAATCTGTATAATTTATAAGACTATAAAGAAAATACCATTTTATAAATGCAAGAAACACATTTGATTTGTTTTTATTCCAAATTGAAAATAAAATGTGACAACTGTCAGATTTGACTAAAATGTCATGTTAGAATAAATAGAGAGTTATCAAGTAACCCTAAGAGAATACGGTAACGCTATTTTACTGTATACTTTACATGTTATTTATAACGTTACCGTATTCTCATATGAGTTACTTGATAACTCTCTAATGCATAGCCACCTTTACTTTACAAGCCATGAAGAGAAAAAGGCAACGTCGCAATTGATGACGTCGGTAGTCTGACTTTCGGACTACCGCTTTCGAAACTACGATTTTAAAGTACAAACTCTGGTAAAATTTATAGTATTTTTTGAGTCGAACAAGAAAATATTATTAATTAGAAGTTTGTACAAAATAATATTAAAAGTAATTCCTTGTAAGTAACGTTTAATATACAAAAAAAACCAATAACAAAAATATAAACGGGATTCATTTTTTTCGAATCCTAAGAAAACTAATAAGTATTTTTCAAAAATTTAAAGGCAGAGTGAAAGATTTCGTTAGGACCGAGGGCCCAAAGTCCCTGAAAACTTCTATGTTTATTTTAATAAGTTACAGGGGTGAAAAACTAAGAAAATTTAGTGTGATTTTTAGTTTCAAATATGTCATTAAAAAAAACTTTCTATTCATTCTAAGGGACTTTCGGTCCTCGGTAATAAAGTAATCTTTTATTCTGCGTTTAAATTTTTCAAAAATACTTATTAGTTTTCTCAGAATTCGAAAAAAATGATTACATTTAAAATACAGGCGTCAAAATTTTGCATTTTGTTCCTTTCCCCTTAAAGTTTGTCTCACTTATTTAGAAACACCCTGAATTGATAAAGAACAAATCTAGTTGTTAAACATAACCGAATTAATCAAAAAACAGAATGTTAAGAAAACCGGAGTCTATAGTTGGGTTTTAATTTCAGTATTTTATAAGTGCCCTGTACACCATAAAAATTTAACTGCTTGGCAACAATATTATTACAGCGGTATTGTTAAAGAATTAGGCTATAACATATTAAAAAAATCACTTAAATCTGCCAACACGTTTAGGAAATATAAGACATTAAAAATGACAAAATTTTTAAGTGGACGGATTTCTATATGCACGCAAATATTATATTGAACTAAAATCATCTTATAACATACCTTTTAATGTTCTTTATAATTTGGAGCACGAAATATTGTAAAATATTTCAGTTTCTCTGTAAATACAGTGAAAATTATTTAAAAACAAATGAGAACTGTCAGAATTAATCGGTCTACCAATAGATGTTGCCAAGTTTCAACTTCATGGCTTGTTAAGTAAAGGTGACTATGATAAATGTCATAAATGTGTATTATCACGGACTTACCCTTTTTCCTATCATTTGTTACGCACTGAAAAATGCTCATGAAAAGGACAATATTGTTATATTCAGTGATTTTTTTTATTTTCTGCGTTATTTCTTTAATTTTTAGTCTGTTTTTATATAAAAAACAATTATTTTTAGAACTCATAAGGTTTGTTCCAACACAACGAGAAACCAATGGTTGGAACAAACCTTTTAACGACGTATCGTGTTAATATAATATTTATGGCTTACCGTCAAAGGCCGATGTGATCAACCAAAAAAGAAGATGTATTTGGTGATACTTCTAGGGCGCGCGACTTTTCCCAAACACGACTCTACCTTATGGCAGGGAGATCACCTGCGCATTGCGTTTTCGGAGGGAAATATTCGACCTTACTGATCGTCCAATTTTGCAATGCGAATATTGCGAAGGCATTCCCCCTCTGGGTACACAGTGCGAATAGGCCTAGTGACTTTCTTGGTGTGAAACTGTCTTTTTAGTTTACTCCTCTTGGTTTAAAAACAAAGCTTAGTAACTTACAACCGCCCGGTTTGACGACGGAGCGGTTGCATGTGTATGATTCCATTTCCATTTGTTCCTTGGAACTTGAACCGCGGCAACAAAGTGTTCGCAAGTGCACTTTCCTGTTGTTTACTGGCCGCAAGGACTTAGCCACTTGCCAAGTGTAAATGAGGCTTTAGACAGTACAAAAGTCCACTTTCACCGTTTTATGGGATACACTTTTATACAAGATGGAAACCACAAAACCACTTATGGCAGACCACAAAAATTAGGCCGGTCTTTGATGCATCATCTCATTAACACAGGATCGCCTTCGTTTGAACCAGGGTTAGAGGGCATAATTGAACTTATTCCTTCTGTGTTATTACGATTCAGAGAACAGATGGTAGGTAGTTGTGTCAGATATTCGAAAGGATTTTCTTGAAATTTCTGTACATTCAAAGGACAGATTTTTTGAGGTTACTATGGGTAGTCTGGGCGCCAAATAGAGGTGACCGTGTCCTTTTCAATTCTGATGGACAAACTCAACGGTTTCTTATGGATTTTTGGCTCCTGATTACGAATTTCGAGGGTGGATTTCGATCCGAGTGGTCAAAAATTTTTTATAAACAATTGAATTGTTTATAAGGCTCTGGCTCATAAACTAAAAGAGATAAAAAATAATGTTTCAAATAAAATTTGTTTGTTAATAAAAAACGAAGAAAAAACCGTTTACTAAACTTAAATCAAACAATTAGAACTCAAGAAATTGTAAAATTTGTGTACAATGCAAATTGCAAAATATGTATTTTTCGAAGCTTTATCGATAGTAACTCGGCTTCTACGCATGCAAATGAGCCGTAGGTGTCGTTTTAAAGCTTCATTAATAGGCTTCCAAACAGAGTTTGTTAAATTACTTGATCTTCATTTGTTTTAAAGTTATACCCATTTGAAGTAATAATTTTTTTTTAAAAATTGTACATTAATTTGTTTATAAGGGTTTCAAGCAAATCTATGCTATAAACATTTATACTTTAATTAACAGTAACGATAGAAGAACTCAAAAGGAACATTTTGAGCTTACGAAAATGTTTGTAAGTTTATTTTTGGCCAAGATATCGATATTTTAATAGTGCGCTCCAAGTCGCAAGATCGGCTCACCGCGTAAAGGTTCACGCGCTAACTTCTCGATGCAAATTATAATTTCTATGTATTCGTTATCTTCATTTTTGAAGATCCTAATAAAATTTTATCATATAATTCTTATAATTAAATCATCATACTGTACCTCGTATCACCTTTCATTCTATTTACTTTGTCTTCTATTTTTTGTACTAAATAAGAAAAAAAAACATTAAAAACTAATATTTCAGAAATAGAACTTAAAAGTAAGTTGATATTATTTATTAATACTATTTTTACAAACTTTTTGTTTCATGCATCTCAATCGAGATATACAGGGAATCTCAGCTTTTTACATCTGCATAAGTTCTTATAGCAATTTTTACAGTTGCATGGTGGTACCACCGAACAACGTTCGTTGTTCGGTGGTGGTACTAAGTCTGTTCTTGAAGGCCAGGGGTCGGCAACCTTTTTCGGGTGGCGGGCCATGTTCAAAATAAAGTTTGTTATGGGGCCGCATATTCAAATGTAGCTTAAATAGTCTTCTTCTTCAGTCTGTTTGCATCCATCCCTGGACAAACGTCTCCCCATGAGTTCTTCACTTCTCTCTGTTTTGTGCTATTTATTGACCCAGTTTTCCTTTGACGTCGTCTAGCCATCGTTTTTGTGGTTTTGCTTTAGTATGACCGGGCTCGTGTGATCTCCAATGTATAATGTTTCGCGTCCACATTTCATTGCTTTGCCATGGCCAGTTCCATTTTATTTGCGCAATTTTTCCAATTGCATCTTCCACCTTCGTCATGCGTCACACACATCCTTATTTTCGTTTATGTCCTTTCAGCTTAGTCCTAACATAGCTTGTTCGATGGACCTCTGTGTTGATCTTAATCTATATTCATCATTCATCTTTCATGTATTTTAAGGCATTTATAACGTCCTCGTTAGTAATTTTGGTAGTTCAGATTTTACATTTAATATTTCCATACCGCGGTTTTCTGGTTTTTCTATGTTGAACGAGTATAATTCTGTATAAATAGTAATATTCAATAATATTTATTAAACTATTTTTGTCATTTATAGTGATTCCATTTATCAGGTGTATTTGTTGTCGGTCTTTCCGATTTAGAGTTTTTAACACTTTCATACTCTTGATTTTCCCTATATTTTCGATTTGTTCGGTATTTTAGTCCCTGATGTCTTGTCTTATCTTTTTTTTATTGCCTTATTAAGTTCCTTATATTTTAGTGAATTTCGGTCCATGCAACTGTTGTCCTTAAGCGTCTGTTGTCTTATTTCTGTCTTTAATTTATTATTTTTCATAAGTTTGTTGATTTTTCCTAAAATTACATTAGTGCATTGACGGGCCGCGCAAAAAGTTTCAAAGGGCCGCATGCGGCATGTTGCCGACCCCTGTTGTAGGCAGTAAAACTAAAACTTTCTGGGGCTTCAGAGTCTAATTATCTATTTGATATAATCTATATCATGTAGATATCCAGTGGATAGTGGATAGTATCCATATAAACTGGATCTGGTTTCTAGTTCTTTTGCAGCATCATCAAGGCACGTCAATTGTGTGTATGTCGCCACAACATAAATGCTCGTTTTATTTTCAATGATGATGCTGCAAAATAACTCGATCCATTTTTATATGGACATCACATATTGGCTCATTTGCATGCGTAGAAGCCGAGTTACGATCGATAAAACGTCGAAAAATACTTGACTGTGAGCCGATTGCGCCTCATAGCGCGCCATTAAAATATCGATATCTTGACCAAAAATAAACTAACGGACATTTTCTTAAGCTCAAAATATTCCTTTTGAGTTCTTCTATCATTATTGTTAATTAAAGTATAAATGTTTACAGCTCAAATTTACTTAAAACCCTTATAAACAAATTAATGTACATTTTTTTAAGAAAATTATAACTTCAAAAGGGTATAACTTTAAAACAAATGAAGATAAAGTAATTTAACCAACTTTGTTTGGAATCCTATTAACGAGGCTTTGAAATCAGACATTCTAGGGCTCATTTGCATGTGCAGAAGCCGAGTTACGATCAATAAAACTTCGAAAAATACTTATTTTGCAATTTGCATAGTGCACTAATTTTACAATATCTTGAGTTCTAATTGTTGGATTTAAGTTTGGTAAATGTTTTTTTTTCGTTTTTTATTAACGAGCAAATTTTATTTGAAACATTCTTTATGAGCCAGAGCCTTATAAACAATTAAATTGTTTATAACAATTTGTTGACCACTCGGATCGAAATCCACCCTCGAAATTCGTAATCAGCAGCCAAAAATCCATAAGAAACCGTTGAGTTTGTCCATCAGAATTGAAAAGAACACGGTGACCCCTCTGGCGCCTAGACTAGGGTAAACGACGAAGGAATTTCAACACAAGGACAAGGGTTTTATTTTTGGAGTCAACTGTAGACTGTAGTCCATTTCATTCTGGGTTCTACCAAATACTATGGACTGTAATACATACAACTCTTGACATTTCCCATTACATTTGAGGAAGCAAAAAAATAGCGCCATCTAGGCGGTCTACAGTGATAACCAGAGCAATCTAACCTTACATTTATAAAATTGCTTTATTATTGTTTTTGTATAAGTGTTTGAACTATTTTTATTTTAATTTAATGAAGCAAAATTAGCTTGTTATTCAAAAATTTATAAAATTAAATTTGAATGTTTAAGTCAAATTTTACGTTGTCACAACGTAGTTTCACCGCAAGCCGACAGTGGCGCTAGTGGCAACGTGCTTCCAGATTTCCGTGTGAGTTGGATGTATTACAGTCAATAGTATTTGGTTCTACTATAGAATTTAATTTAACAAATGCGGTAATGAAATGTAATGATTAACGTAGGCACTCTAAAATATCAATTGAAAGTTTTATGACTGGGTTCTATGTGGATAATTGTGTTACCAGAGTATTGCAGATGAGAATGAATTGAGAAAGTTTGTATCAGAAGCAACTGCCGTCATGGAGTAAGATATATTTGAGAGGGTGGGAGGCCTCTAGTAGTACAAAAACAGTTGTCTCTGTTCTTGGTCTTCTCTCTGGAACTCCTCAAGAGACTCTAAAAATCAATAGTGAAATCGTTCAAGGAGTGATCGGGAAAGGACCGATAATTAAGAGACTGGTACTTTCTATAGGTCAGAGTATATTTGACCATGTTGGTTTTACCAACAGATAGGTTTGTAGTATAGTTAGGACAATCTGTATGGAATAATATGTTTTAAGTTAATTTTAAATAACCTTAGCAGATGTGCACTATCGGAGTGACATTGACCACAAGTGAACTGATGAGACGTGTAGTTGTGATTAACTATTAAATATAAAATAGACGGCAATCGATGATTTTTTAAAATAAGAATAGGGGTCGTGTGATAGCTCATTCGAAAAGTTATTTAATTCTCTATTCACTAATATAAACATTAACATAATTATTTATACGGGGGCCCAAAAAACGAATTCGAAATACAATTTAATGTTGTCTGAAAACAGGAAAAAATGTTTATTTGATAAATAAATATTGTTTTCGCTTAAATTCAACATTAAAGCTGCCACCCGCCTGCCTCTTAGCAGTTTGAACATTTAATTTAAGCGAAAAGCAATGTTTAGTTTTCAAATTAAAGTTTTTTCTCTTTTCTGACAGCAGTAAAATGTATTTTGCGTTAAATAAATTACATACATTCTTCTTTTCGTCTCAATTAATTTAATTCAAAAAAAAATTATTTTTTGCACCCTGTATAAATAATTGTTATGTTTACATTAGTGAATAGACCTGATTCGGGATTTATCTCCAGAGTCGCCCATTCTCGAGAAAATGAATTTATTCCAACTCAAACGTTCTCACTGTACATATAACTTCAGAGGCTTATATCTTAAAACCATGATTTTTGGAGCTAGGGGCCCATTGAGTCTTTTGTTCTACACATCAAGGACTACCAGAATCCAAAGTTTCAGAGCATTTAACAGAGAGCCATTTCCCATAAGGTTTCTGCGGGGTCCTTTGTAACTAACATTTCATAATAGTGGTATACATACTAATGAGTACCAATCAGAAGAATTATTTAATCAGATTGATATTTTTTCTTTGGTGTAATAGTTAACTGATTATGATGAGAGTAAAGGAAGAAATTGCATTAGAGAGTCGCGGATGTGACTTATCACGAACAAGACAGTAGACGTCTTGAGATTCTCATTAAAGATTGAATCAAGTCCTCGTCGGGACTGTGCCTCGTCCGCTACTTCCAAATGCGTCCATGAAGATTAAAAACAACGTAAAGAATCTGAGTTAAACTGGTATGCAATGAGTTGCGTCCACGACTCTCTAATGAGTTTCTGCCTTAACTAGTATTTACAAACAAAAAATTATCCTAGTGTACAAAATGCTGCCAGACCCCACATATACTACTAACGGGTTTACTAAGTACTGTTCAAATAAGAGATATAACTAATTCAAATATTTTAATTATTAAAAAAAAATACTAAAACGAATATCCTGACATTTACGCAACATTCCTTTAATTACTATCTTCATCATCACTTTCTTTTTTTCGCTTCTTTCCTCTCTCCTCTTCACTTTCTGGCTCATCTTTGACTTCATCTTCACTACTTGCATCTTTTTTATCCTTCTCATCCTCACTACTTGCATCTTTCTTATCCTTCTCATCCTCACTACTTGCATCTTTCTTATCTTTCTCATCCTCACTACTTTCATCTTTTTTTTCTTTTTTAGGTTTAGACACCTCTTTTTTTTTCTTACTCTTTTCATCATCACTACTAGAATCTGAATCATCAATATATTCCTTACTTTTGATCTTTCCTTCAGTAGGTTTAGGTGAACTGGCCCTTTTAGCAGCAGGTTTCTTATCTTTCTTTGCTGGTGATTTCTTACTTTCTTTTGATGTGTCACCTCCTGAAGCTTTAAATTCTTTCATTTCTTGTTCGTACCTTTCTTTATCCTTCTTGGCTTTTTCTTCCCACTCTGATTTATCTTTTAATTCTCTCCACATTTCTCCACCTTTCTTTGCAATTTCAGTTACTGAGATTCCTTTATTTTCTTCCTTAATTTTTTCTCTGCTAGCATTTAACCAAAGCATAAAAGCAGTAGTGGCTCTCTTTGGTTTACCATCTGTTTTTTCTTTCTTCTCGTGTTTCCTTCTTGGTTTCTCTGAAATTGTCTTTGTTTTCTTTTTTTCCTTCTTTTTCTTTTTCTCATCACTATCTCCACCACCTCCACCTTCTTCATCTTCATCTTCAGAAGAGCTGCTATGATTACTATCATATTCTTCAGCAACATCACTTTCATCTTGACCTGGATTGAAATCTTCATCTGTACTTTCATCTTCGTCATCATCATCATCATCCCTTTCTTGGCCTTCAGCTTTAACCCTTTCCAGATATGCATCAGGAGCAGCTTCTTCATCTGAGTCTCCAAAGTCATCTTTATATGAAGCTTTATCATTCTTGCCTCTATTTTTAATGTTCAACTTCTTTTTGGTAATAAAGTCAAACAGCTTACCATACTCCTCTTTTTCTATACTGCTAAAAGTGTGAACAGTGCCTGACTTTAGTTCAATTTCAAAGTCAAAAGATCTTGTACTTCCACCACCTCTAGCAAAATTGACAGAAGCAATCTCTTCAAATCTAATATGAATAGGTGGTTTATGAACATAGATGAAGCCCCTTTCCAACGGATATAGCAAACCAGCTGCAGCTTTAAAGGAACAACTAATTGCTGGTGTTCCAGAATGACCTAAAAATATAAATAATATATGAGTCAGACATATTAGAGATATACTAAAAGGCATATTGAAAATGAACTTTGAACAAAAAGTATCAAAAATTATTATAATAAATAATACAAAAAAGAAAAACTTGATGAGGTTACACATAAATATAGTAGGAACAAAATATCAAATGTATACCAGATGTATATCAAACATAAAATCCTAGCAAAATATGCACTAAAAATGTTAAAGCAATTTTTTGTTGGAAATAAGCCGCAATTTTACTTTGCAATTAAGTTTATTTGATGTTTCAATTTCTACTTCGGAAATCACAACGATTTTTAAAGTGGAAACGAAACATCAAGTAAACTTAATTTTAAAGTAAAATTGTGGCTTATTTCCAACAAAAATAGTAAATTGTATTAAGATGTGCATACAGTGGTGGATCTGCGAGGGGAAATCCCCCTCATCAAAGTCTGATATTAAAGAAACAAATTGTTGAAACATAAAAATATATTAACATGAAACAAACCATAGACAGAGAAATTCAACCCAATAAACCCGCTAGTTAGGAAAATTAAGGGAACTTAACGCATATATAAGTTATTATTAATGTCCGACTAGTATACCGGGTGTCCACTTATATTTTCCCCCATTTTAACTGCCTATAACTTCTAAACAGCTCAAGATAGAAATATGCGGTTTTCGCTGAAATATTTTATTTTAGTAAAAGTTTTGTCTGAATGGATTGAATTTTTTATATCGCTTTCAAATACGAAAAGAAAAATGGCGGATTTTTGAAAAAAACATTGTTGACTTTTTTTTTAATGGAACACCCAGTATATTTTTTTGTAAATCGAAAGAAAGGTCCTTCACCTATCCAGCGATATAAAGTTTTTCAAAATCGGTTGTCAAATCGCTGAGTAATTAATTTTTAAAATGAGAGGTGCAACGTGGATATCACATATAAACCGGGAGATATTAACAGAACTTCAACCACAATTTTTTAAGTCCTGCCCTTTACAATACTGGAAGGTTAGAAAAGGTACTTACAATTTATGGAAAAATCCACGGGTTTCCTGTGATATTTTCCTGTGAAAATTAGATTTTCCATGAGGAAAAAATGGTGAGTTGCGATGAATTTCTGAGTCCTGCCATATCCATAGAATGACAGGATACTTGATTATAAAAATACCACAAGAAAATAGCTTCAGAACAACGACAGGATACTATCAATTTTATGAAGAAAATTTTTTGGGCAGGAGGGTTGCAAAAGGACTAAGAGTGTATATGGATATACGAACATGTAATGAAAATAATGAAATTTCCATAATTTTCCTGCCAACTTAATAAATTAAACATAATTATTTGAAAATGATCGAAAAAAACGTTGGCATGATGTCTCCTAATGTTTAACTGCACTTGCTCCTTGGAAAATTCTGTGAAAAATTTTCACCATGGTTCTGTGATTTTCTGAGTCATAAAATAAATTGCATTATAAAATAAATAATTTAAGTAGACATTATTCAAAATGGCAGGATGTTTAGTTACACCTTTTTTACTACACATAGTTAAAAATGTGTAAGAAAATTCGTGGAAAGTTACACAATTTTCTGAGTCATGCCATTTTGGACATATCTCAAGAATGTAGGATGGTTGTGTAGTTATTTCGTATATAAAAATAAAATTTTAAGTCAGTAAAATTATTGCAGGTTGTTATTCAAATATATTCATATCACCACAATTTTCTGAGTCATGCCATGTCAAGTATGCTTAAAAAACACTAATCTAAAACCGTTTACAATGTGGCAGGATAGTTGCAAAGATACTTAATACATAAAAATTAATTTTTATATCGTTAAAAGAATCGTACAGTATTAAATATTATTTTCCTGAGTAAAGTCTCGGATTTTTACACACCTTTCAAATCTAATACCAAGCTGTAACCTATATTTTAAGCGATTAGATCATATTTGTATGTAAGTAAACGTAATAAAAGTAATAGGAAGAAAATCAATAATTTTACAATTAATTGGTTACAGCAGGGATTGTACCTATTATACAGGGTGTCCAGAAACTCTTCTAACAATCGAAGCCCGGAGATTCCTCAGATAATTTTAAGAAAATTTAACTCAATTCACCTCGTCCGAAAATGTTTCCCAAGGAAGCTAGAGCTCTTTAAAGATGGCGTATTCTAATTAGATTTTTTTTAAATAGCTCTAGAACACTTTGATTTAGAAAAACGAAAACTGATACAGCTATTTATCTTCCAGAAATAAATCGATTCCATCATTTGTCAATTCTTAGTACCGGTCATAGGCGTCCGTTTAAGGTAGGGAAACAGATATTTTTGACACTGGATTATTAAACTATGGGGTATTCTTGTACTAAAAGGTACTCTTGCTTTAAGTCGGTAGGATACTCCGTGTTCTAGAAAAATCAATTTGAAAAATTTTTCGGTTTTTTAATTTGAAAAAAAAAAATAAATAAAAAAAACTATTTAGAAAAAAGAAAACTGGTACGTTTATTTCTCTTCCAGAGATAAATATTTTATCAATTGTCAATTTCTAGTATCGGTCATAGGCGTCCGTCTTGGGTAGATCAACGAAATCTCATAACTTGCTTTAATTGTTAAGCATTTTTGACAGTAGAGTATTAAATTATGAGGTATTCTAGTACTAAAATTACTCTTGCTTTAAGTCGGTAAATACACCGTTTTTTTTTTATTTTTTTTTCAAATTTTTCTTAAATTCAAAATACGAAAAATTTTGAAATTAATTTTTCTAGAAAACGGTGCATCCTACCGACTAAAAGCAAGAGTACCGTTTAGTACTAGAATACCTCACAATTTAATAATATAGTGTCAAAAATGCTTAAAAGTTAAAGCCAAAAAATTATGCGATAAAATTATGTTGTATAAAGTTATGTTGCCCTACCCAAAACAGACTCCTATGACCGGTACTAGAGATTCGCAATTGATGGAATCGATTTATCTCTGGAAGATAAAAAGGCGGACCAGTTTTTGTCTATTGAAATGCAAGCGTTCTGGAGAAAAAAAAATTAAATTACAAGGCGCCGTCTTCAAAGAGCTCTAGCTCCTTTAGGAAACATTTTTGGATTATGTGAATTGTGTTAAATTGTCTTAAAATTATCTTGGGAATCTTAAAATTATATACAGGGTGTTCCATAAAAAAAACATAAGTTTGTGTCACCCTGTCAATACGGGTAGCCCTGTATATTAGAAAATATTTTTAAATTATGATCCTCTCTGTGCCCCACATTATACCTGAATAAATTTTTTCGTATCTCTTACGACAAACGAGTAATTGGACTTTGTCACACTAATGCCCCACCCTGTATACGAAATAACTATAAAACCATCCTGCCTCTTTGTAAATAAACTTATATTAAGATTCTTGAAACATATGCAAAATGGCATGACTTAGAACATCCTGGAATTTTTCACGAATTTTCTTACAAATCTAGGACTCCTGCCATCTTACAAGAACTGTTTAACCTTCCTGCCGAGTACCGAAAAAGTATTGATTGCATTTGAGTATTATAACTTTTTAAAAGCATGACTCATAAAATCACGAAATCAGGGTAAAAATTTTGCGCATAATTTTCCAAGGGACAAGTATACTTAAACAGTAGGAGACGTCATGCCAACATTTTTTTTGATCATTTTGAAATAAATATGTTTAATTTATTTAGTTGGCAGGACCCATGAAAATTTCATTATTTTCCTTACATGTTTGTATACATACTCCATTAGCCCGTTTGCAACCCTCCTGCCCAAAAAATTTTCTTCATAAAATCCATAGTATCCTGTCATTCTACGGATATGGCAGGACTGAGAAATTCATCACAAAATCCTATTTTTATTTTTTGGGAAAATCTAATTTTTACAGGAAAATGTCACCAGAAATTTGTGGATATTTCCAATGTGCTAATTAAATACGCCAATAAAAACAAACGGTCGAAAATGAAATAAACCCCCATAACTCATCAGAATCTTGAAATTGAATGATTAAACTTTAATTTAGGCACTTGACAACCGCAAAAATAATAATGTACACATGAATTTTCAAGCTTCGAAAATGCTTATTTTCATATTTTTCAGTTTATAAATCACTTAAAACTTGAAATCTATCAAGTTTTAAGAAAAATTACAGAAAATCTTTTGTGTTAAGATGACCCAAAAATTCTAAAAACATATTTCCAGGAGCAAAAAAGGTGATGTTTTGGATTAATTAAAAAACTGTTAAAAACAATTTCCTGCCTAAAAATTTCGCACTGCACCCTTCTGATTTGTTTACCAAATTGGAAGAACCAGACAGGTAGTGTTAACTCCGGACCCTGGAAGTGTCATAGGTTTTCGAAACAGACCCTCAAGAAATATAATTGGTGACCCCTGCTATAGGTAACCTCACTGCAAGACTCTTAGATGAAGAAATGAACTTAACTGCATTTGAAGAGACAGAACAAGCACTGGCAACAATTTCACACAAAGGCAAATATGATCAAAAAGGTCAAGAAAGGGGTGTATGTGTTTTTCCTGTAGAAAGCGAGGCCATATTGCCAAATTTTGTCTGTAGACCTCGGTATCTTTATCAACAACCGAATCTGAGCTTGTAGCTGCATCACAAGCAACAAAAGAATTGGTGTGGCTTCAAAACTTTTTATCAGATCTTGAAGAATATGCAAGATTGCCTACCACTCTACATATTGACAATCAGAGTGAGAGGCATTTGAATTTATTTAGTGAAAATTTGTTATATTTTTTTATTTAAAAGGTTTATTTATGGGCTGAACAACTTAACAAAAGGTGGGAGTATTGGATAATGTTTTGTAATGTTGTTCATATGAGCTTAAGGTTCTTATTTTGACAATATATAGTAATATTTGAAAACCAATTGGCAGCAATGAGAAATGACAAACGTTTACATAAAAAAAATTAAGTAGGTTGTTGTGTTTTATGGTTGTTGAATAAATAAAATAAGTTTTTATTAAAAGTTAATTCTAGTTCTTTCTTAAATTAAACATATAAACTCTAACATCTACTCTGCTTTTTATTTCAACCTCAGGGACCCAACACTCATTTAGAAGACAACCCAAGTATTTAAACTACCTGACTTGTTTGATTTCTTCTCCAGCTACATATTATATCTTTGGGTTTGGGTAATTATTTCTACCTATAATCATTGTTTTTATCTTATATTTATTTTCAAGCCAGAGCTTCATTTGTAAGAGTTAGATGAGGCATTGAAGATCCTCAATGTTAAATGCTACTATTGCTGTGTCATTGGCATACCTGATGCTGTTAATAAATATGAAATTTAATACCCTTATTAGAGTCTACCACTGCTTCTGCGAAGGCTTTTTCTATGTACAGTTGAACTCGCTTATTGGAATAGCCTTCATGCCAAAGGTATTCCTATAACCAGGATATTCTGATAACTGATCATTGGTGGTTAGTAGAAACATTTTGGGAAATCAAATTTCTATTCCTTAAAGCAGGATATTCCTATAACCAGGATTCTAATAAGCTGGTTTGACTGTGTAACTTAAACTTTCATATAAAATTTAAATATTTACTCCCATATATTAAAGATAATTTTTTGCAGTATAATAAAGCACACAAAAGACCAGACAAATGACGGTTTTAAAACACTCATGTCACATATCAAAGTTTATATTGGGTTACTGCAAATTTATATTTGCAGCAAATAATAGATAGAATACAGGAAATAAGTGAAAGATGTTATGACAAGTTAAATGCTAGAAAAAATATTGAAAAAATGCTCCTGAGCCAAATAACAGTTTTGTCAATACGCAGCGATCCCTAGGGACCGCCATGGCACTTGTTAAAATATATTGTGTAATCCATAAGATATAAAATAATATATTACAGTAAGAAATAAATGATTACCTATAAAATCAGCCGGTCCTGTTAGTTTTCTGTTGATAATATTTTTCATAATGTTACTCATAACTTCAAATGTGGGTCCACTATGTTCCTTTTGTAACCTCCCATCAAATTTTTCCTTTAGTTCTTCTTCAGTAAATGGAAGCTCAATAGATGTTTCTTCATCTTGATTAAAGAGAAACACTAAAAAGTGGTAACGAGTTTGGCCTTGTTTAATTGGAGGGTCTAAGCTAACTACAAAGAACATCTGTCTGCTATCTTTATGTGGTAACAGGAACAATCTGAGCACTGTAGTTATTGGAATTTTATAATCAAATGTTTTACCATGAAGTTGGAAAAATGTATTAAAAACTTTAATGTCATAACGCCCTCTTGGAGTAAGGCAATGGATTTCTCTGAATATAGCAATAGCATCTCCAGATATATTGATAACACTGGCTTTATCCATTACCTGTTGTTGGAATGCTTCAACTGGATCTACATCACCAGCTAATTCATTAGCAGGAATGAAAAACCTCATTTCCATGAGGCTCACTGGAGCATCATCATTCTGGTGAAATTCCATAGTAATCTCATTTTTTCCTCCTGTGCATTGTGAAACATGGTTAAGCGGTATTTCAAATGAACTATTGGAACCAACGTCAAAACTTAAAACTGATCCATTAAATTTAGCTGTACCCCAATTCCAACCTTTTGTACTTAGTTCTTTCTCTAACATTTCTATTTTGTAGGCATTACTAAAAAACTTTGCAATTTTATCTTTTTCAGAATCTTTGAAACCTACAAATCGATGTAAAGTACCATTTTTGAGGAATAAACGAATACCCCAAGTACCAGCAAAGTTTTGAAAGTTTACTACATCAAAGTCAGAAGATGGTATTTGTTGTACTTTACCGCTTTTACTGTTTTTGAAGATAATATTTTGTTCTGTTAGTTTTAGTTTTCCGGGCGTCAAAGATCCTTTGATCTCGGCGGAAACATCTGAATATTCAAGTTCCATTTTCCTTAAACTAATTCACTTTGCAGAAACTCTTTCTTACGAATTAGAAGATGATTCAAAGCGTACCTCACGTTAACGTCTTACCGCCATTTGCACCACAACCACAAAATGTCTACTAATGTCTATACTATATTGTCAATTGTCATTGTCATTGCCATACAGTCACAGTCAATTGTCTATCATAGAATAGGAAGTTCTGTCCATAGATATATTAAGGATAGACAAGGCATACTGAGCAAAATAGCGTAAAGTTTGTCACGCACGGGGAGCACGCTCTTCTGCTATCTCTCTTCTCCGGCTTTCTTCGATTTTGTGGATACTACTTCCTTTGAGATTTTTTGTTACTATCTTGTATGCATCACCCCAGATGTCACTCTCGACGTTATCGCACATTTCTTTCCAACACCTTTTCTTTTCATTGTTGATTTCCTTTGAGAGTTCTTTCTTTGAAGTTTTTAATCGCTCTATCTCTTCCTCCACCAGTTGGTTCTTCTTTTTATCTCTAGTGACTGTTCTTCTTAGTTCGATATACCCCCTTCTTATTCCCTCTATGTTGTCTGTCCACCAATATGAGGTTTGTTCCAACATGAACTTTTGGACGGCCCAGAAACCGTCACGAAACTACTTGTACCGTTTGTTGTGCGCATGTTCGTAATTGTATCGCCCAGTTATCGTCCCATGACGGTAATCATATGTTTGTCATTTTTGTTGGTGACAGCTTGTGTGCTTTTAGTCGATCAAAGGCTCAAAAACTTTAAAGAATTAAATCCTAGTGCTCAAGTCAGTCCAACCAGCACATTATGCATTTGCCCGATTACTGAAATGATCATCACGAAACCGTCACCGAAAGATCACAATTCTTGTTGGAACAGTGGGAAGGACGATCCGATGACGATCATATTTTTGTTGGAACGGATTTTGTTTACTGCGCAGAAGCGTTACCGTTTCGTGACGGTTCTCGGTCGTGTTGGAACAAACCTATGGGCGGCTGCTTATTCTTCCACCTTCTGGGCAACACCTTCTGGCCAGCTCTTTGATTTTTTCGTATCCCTCTTCATAATTGTTGGGATATTCTTCCATTGCTCTGATTTCTTCTTTTAGCTTCTGTTTATCGATGTGTTTCGTTCTTCTGCCATCGTTAGTTTTCTTTGCGTTCTCTCTCATCTTAATTAGGATGTGTCTATGGTGGGTAAATATTTCCCCTTCCAGTACATCCCATTCAGCCGTTTTCCTCCTTAGTCCTGTCGCCAGGGGGGGTACAACGGCCTCCTTAATTCAGATGGACTTACCCAAGTTTTCTTTATGTATTTTGACCCGCAGAACACGAATTTTTTGGGTAACAATTCATCTGGATGTAGATATGATTGTTATAAACAAAGAACTTGAGGAATTACATCACAGCGATTTTTCGCAAAACAAAACATTTTTTTGTATTCTTTGGGTGATTCTCAGCAAAAAATGGTCGTACAAGTTTTTTCGTAGTTAGATGCATAGTTTTCGAGATAAACGCGGTTGAACTTTCAAAAAAACGAAAAAGTGCAATTTTTGAACCCGAATAACTTTTGATTTAAAAATAAAATAGCAATTCTGCTTACTGCATTGCATTTGAAAACTCAAGTTAAATTCTATCGGTTTTGATTATTTGCATTGCTAAAAATTAAGTTTTTATTTGTTAAACAAAGCCATAAACACATAGTGTTTCCCATGCTCAATGCATGCGTTTTAATGTACGTAATCTATAGCCCAGTAAATGAACGGGAAATTCGGCGATACCGTGTAATTTTCAGGGGCAACTCCGAATTGCATGCAAATTTGGATTTAGGTTCTACTTACCCTCCACTTCAAAGTTGAAATTGTGCCGTCGGTTGCTTTTACTTGGGGGTGACAGTCACCCCTTCTCGGGGGTGAAAAAACATACGTTCAAGATAAGACCGGAAATGGATAAATTGACTGATTTTAAGCAATTTTTGTTCTATAGTGTTTCTTACGTAAGTCAATACTTTTCGAGTTATTTGCCATTGAAAATGTTGATTTTTCGACAAAAAAACTACGTTTTCAGACGGTTTTTCGCAAATAACTCAAAAAGTAAATATTTTATCGAAGAAAATATTAGAAAAAGTGTAGCTTACAAAAAACCCAAAAAATGGTGTTTCAGTAAAGTCTATCAATCAAATAAAAACAAAGTTGTAGCTCATGAAAAATACGTTCTTATTTGTCTAAATCCAAATCGAATATTTCACGGTGAAATTACCGAAAAATTAGGCACTTTTCGGGAAAAACCCATTTAAACTTTTTAAAGTGTTTATAAAAAGCTTTGTTTTAATTGTTAACAAAAGTTTTAGCATTAAAAATAAGCGAGTTAGGCTCAAAATAAAGTTGGCCCTCTTTTTTTTGTAAAAAATCATGAAAATCTCGCCGTGTTTAGCTCCCCAAATGAAATTAATCGCTACCGCTTTACAAATAATTTACTTACCTATCTATTTTTTATATGGTCTGTCAGTCTCACCAGTTTAAAGTGTTTATTTTTGAAAGGGTTATAACTGAGAAAGCTTCAATGGGTCACTAATCACGAGTGTATGCAAATTTTGAACAGCCATGCCATATCTTAACCAATTTTTGTCTTACGGAGAAACAAAATGAAACTAGCATATTTATAATAGCAAAACCTACATTTTTTTACTCTTTAAGATTTTTCTTATCACTAATACTTTTTAAGTTATTTTGAAAAAATGAAATTTTTCAAAAATTTTTAGAAAATTTTTTTTTACTATACAACCAAATGTTTTCAAAAATAAGCACTTCAAACCAATCAAACTTACAGATCATATAAACAATACACATAGAGTTAAAATAGATGGTAAAGCCAAACGATTAATTTCATTTAGGGTGCTAAAGAGAGGGAGGTTTTCACGATTTTTTTTACCAAAAAAATGGGCCAACTTTTTTTTCAGTGTAACTCGATTATTTTTGATGCTGTAAACTTTTGTAAAAAACAAATAATAAGTTTTTTTTGATACTTTATAAATAAGGTTTTCCCGAAAAACGCTTCTTTCTTCGGTGATTTCGCTTTGAATTATTCGATTTGGAATTAGACGAATAAGAATGTATTTTGCATGAGCTACAACTTTGCTTCTCCTCAATTTGTAGACTTTACTGGTACACCATTTTTTTTTCGTTTTTTTTATAGGCTACACTTTTGCTAAAAATATTTTTTTCGATAAAATATTTACTTTTTGAGTTATTTGGGAGAAACGGTCTGAAAACCTATTTTTTTTTTGTCGAAAAATCAACATTTTAAATCGCGAATAACTCGAAAAGTATTGACTTACGTAAAAAACTTTATAGAACAAAAGGTGTTTAAAATAAGTCAATTTATCCATTTCCGGCCTTATTTTAAACACGCGTTTTTCACCCCCGAGAAGGGGTAAATGTCACCCTCCAAGTAAAAGCAACCAACGGCACAAATTCAACTTTGAAGTGGAGGGTAAGTAGAACCTAAATCCAAATTCTCATGCAATTCGGAGTTGCCTCTGGAAATTACACTCCAAAACGGTCATTTATTGGGCTACTACGTAAAAATTGCTGTATGCGCGCCTACTCGTTCGATTTCAAATGAGAAATGCATTGAAAACATCATTCAATCACTATGTGTTTATAACTTTGTTTAACAATAAAAAAATTAATTTTTAGCAATGAAAGTAATCAAAACCGATAGAATTTGACTTGAACTTTCAAATGTGGTAAGCAGAATTGCTATTTTATTTTTCAATCAAAAGTTATTCGGGTTCAAAAATTGCAATTTTTCGATTTTTTGAAAGTTCAACCGCGTTTATGTCGAAAACTATGCATCCTACGAAAAAACTTGTAAAAACATTTTTTGCTTAGAATGACCCAAAAAATACAAAAAAAATGTTTTGTTTTGCGAAAAATCGCTGCTATGTGATTCCTCAAGTTCTTTGTTTATAACAATCTTATCGACATCCGGATCGACTGTTACCCAAGAAATTCGTGTTCTACGGGTCAAAATACATAAAAGAATTTGGGCAAGTCCATCTGAATTTAGGAGGCCGTTGTACCCCCACTGGCAACAGGACTACCTCATCGTCGCAGTCGCTAGCGTGACATCTATGTGAGTCTGACTTTCTCCTCTAACAAAGGTTGGTTTGCCGTTATTAAGGGCCGATAGGTTTATTGCTTGTATTGTCTCGTTCCATATATCTCCTCTGTGATCATTTTGATAATCAGTCTCTTTTTCCCTCTTGCATGACTGGCTATGTCGTCCACTACTTTTTTGTATTCCCTGAGTGTGATTAATAGGAGAGATGTAGGTCGCCATCAGGACGAACATTCCAAGGTCCAGGACCACAAATCCCTCCTTCCCTAAGCATGTTCTTATTCCTATTTCTCTGTTTCTGATATACTGTTTCTATTTCGCGTGTACCTAACTTTTTTATTTGTGTACACGTTAGCGTTTACCTAGACACAGCGTGTTGTTTACAGCCACTTACGATTCTATGATACGTACACCGAAATAATATGCGGAACATACTCTTCGGTGACAAAAGTCCTTCTGCGCACAATGTTGTCAAATTGAAATAACCTTCAGATCCCATCCGCCATTACTTAGTAATTTTAAAGTTCTATTGAATACAGTGAAAAAAATCCGTAATTAATACAATATGGCATATTTATCGATGAATGGGAAAAGTAGCTCGGTTTTAAAAGACTATAAAGCGTCTACGACAGTGTAAATAAACCTGTGCATAGACA
Organism: Diabrotica virgifera virgifera; assembly: GCF_917563875.1. NCBI lineage: Eukaryota > Metazoa > Arthropoda > Insecta > Coleoptera > Chrysomelidae > Diabrotica > Diabrotica virgifera. The sequence continues at coordinate 25,272,865 of NC_065443.1, forward strand.
ATTTAAAGCTATACTTAATTTTCGTAAAAAAACAGATGCTAATATCAAAATTACACATAAATATTAATTATTTTAAGTGTGGTTTAAATATAATTTGAATGTAAAAATGAGTACAAATCCTGAAGATGAAAAGGATTCTCCGAAAGCAGTTCCTTTGGATTTAGCCCGAAGTATTACCAATGTTAGGACTCTAGAAGGAAAAACTCCTATTGTAATGACTAACCAGTCTCTAAGGGGCATGAGAGTTTTAACTCAAGGAGTTCCTAGCTGTAATCCTTCTTCTCTTGGTGGTCCTACCATAATTACAACAAATTTGGTGTCACAGGCAGTTCTAAAGCAAGGTAAAAGTACATTGTTGTATAGGGTGACTTAGCCCCCTTTATTATAATTAAGACTTAAATATAGAAGTAGAGATTTATATTAAAGAGTGTCTATTCCCAGTTCATTTTATGTATTAATAAATCATCCTTTATTTTTGTAATTGATAGCTTTGGACTTGAAGATTTTCATTCTTTTTTACATACAGTTAAATTAGCAAAACCAAGTTACCATGGAAATAGTGATATTAGCTCTAACATCTTAAGAACATTCTTAGAGAATTGGCCATACTCTGTAAATATATATACAGATGCATCTAAGACGTTAGTTGGCACTGGATGTGCCTTTTACATACCTGCTACTAAAACAAAAAAAATGTTTAAGTTAGATCATGTTTTTTCTATCTTTAGTGCTGAAGCCATAGCAATTCATAAGGCCCTGCAATATTTTATAGAATCAGAAGATATATCTGCAACAATTATTTCCGATTCACTCTCTGTTCTTCTTGCTATTCAAACTATAGATTTTCCCAATAACAATTCAAATATCTATATCCTACTAATTAAGAAAATCCTTTTTGAAATTCATAAAAATAAAAGAAGAGTGAACTTTTTATGGGTTAAGGCTCATATAGGACTAACGCATAATGAATATGTTGATAGTTTGGCTAAAAAAGCTATTGAGTATAATATGGTACTTCACATAATCGTAAGTTTTGCATATCTGATTTAGTTAACACTATTAAGCATCAAGTTAACAATCAGTGGAGTCAATCATGGCGAGATCTTTGTAAACAATCTAAATCTAAGTATTCACTGATTCAACCTTCTGTTCCAAATATATATTGGTTTAAAAATTATGTAGTACCTCGAAGATATATAACAACATTAATCAGAATCAGAATGAAGTTTGGACATGCATGTTTCCCTCTACATCTAGCAAGAATTAAAGTTTTTGATTCAAATCTTTGTACTGAATGTCAGAAGGTGGGTGATTTGAATCACACTTTCTTTGAGTGCACAAAATACATTCCATACACCTATAATTTAATCGAAGATTTAATAAAATGTAATGTTTTTCCACCTTCCAATATATCCTATCTATTGTCTCTGAACAGCAAAAATATATATGATTGTTTAATGAAATTTATCTGTGAAACTAAAAGTAACCTCTAAACTTATTAATCCTGATAATTTGATATATTATGTACATATGAAAAAAGAAGAAGAAGAAGATGTATAATGGACAAATGTGGTGAGCAACTTGGATAGTCCATAGCAGCCAGCTGCAGCTTTTGAACTGAGTAGAGAGCTGTGGAAGAGTTTGCTATGGAACTCTAAAGACCTCATTGCCTTCTTTATGTATGAATAGAAAACAAAAAAGTTGTGACTGGCTAATTGACACCCAAGTCTATGTCATAAAAAAAATAAATAAATCATCCTTTGATTGGTTAATTTTGTTTACATGCTTAGGGCTGGTACTTTATGTCCTGATTAAACCTCAAGAGACCGTAAGAGACCCTAAAGAGGTCCCGATTAAACTCTGGTTAAATAACCGAGGTGGTTTAATCGAGACATAAAGTACCGGGCCTTAGAGTCTCTAAGTAAATTTATTATAAATACCATATACATAGAGTATTCCGTAAATATCCTTTTATGAGTGCCTAGTAACTTTGAATATTATTATTATTTATTTGTCTACGAGCAAATGCCCAATTTAAATACAGTACAAAATTATAAAATTTTAAAATTTAAAATCCTAATACATAACAAAATTACAGATAGATAGAATTTATTCGTCTAGAAATTTATACAATGTATACAACATTACACAAATTTATCTGACTAGTCAAAAAATATTATATGTTATACAAATGTAAACACATCAAAAAATTAACTACTAACAATTACTAACAAATAATTAACAACTAACATAAAGACAAAAGAAACAAAACAAAAACCAGGTCACAATTTAAAATTGATTAAACTTACCCAGCTAGTAGCATCAATAAATCAGGTGCCAGGTGCAAGATATTAGTTGCACTTTAAAAATACTTCTGCCTTTCAAAGCAATCCAACCTATCAGTACAGTATACTGATTTGCAGACCTAGATAGATAAGAATTATATCCATAGTTTGTTCAATGGTGGGTAATTTGGAAAGGTTTGATAAGCCTGGTTTACCTAGAAGGGATATAGAGGTTAATTTTTTCAAAAGCTGTTGTGGACTGTAACTAAGGGAGATTGTACAGCATAGTTAGATCCTTGTGCATGTGTCTGACCTGAAAAGTTGTGATGTTGAGAGAACTTTCAATGTTGAGAGTATTGATTTCGTCAACTGTTTGGTGATCCTTAAATGAAATAAATCTATTCCGGTAGGTGTGAGTTGATGGAATTAATTAAAAATAATAAAAAATAAGTATTGCTATAAATCTTAGGAATTTATGTTGAACCCCTTTCAATAGCTTGAATATGAACATTGTAGTGGGGCGCCCAGACACATGAACAGTAATTCAAGTGAGAACTCACTAGTGAACACGATACACTATTAACATCTTCGTTACAGTTAGTTTCAAATTCTGCTTTGCAAGTGACGCCACACTCGGTATGCGCCTGCACATAGCAGTGTTTAGTGTATCATACTAGTGAACAGTATAATAATTTAATGGAAGGGACGTTAAAAAAATTCTTAGCACAGCGTTTGATAAAACCCAGCATTTGAAGTGACTTTGAAATAGTCACTGATATGGCGATATATATGTGGTGTAAGTGATAAAGTTAAATCAAGGACAACACCTAAATCTTTAACTTGGATTACAGACTCTAAAGGACAACCTTTTATAGTATAGATCTGGTTGGTGGGGTTTCTACTATGACTAAAGACCATTAACTGGCACTTTTTAACATTGAGTTCCATACCATTTATTTTACACCAGTATCTCAAACGGTTCAAATCTGCTTGTAGGTCGTGGTGATCATAGATATTCATGATATTTTTATAAAGCTTTAAATCATCAGTGTGCATAAGAGAGTGTGGGTGGACAAAACACGAGAATATATTCACATATATATTAAAGAGAAGAGGACCTAGGTGCGAACCTTGAGGTACACTAGATGTTACCTCAATCACATTTGATTGGAAGCCTTTAATATGCACTATTTGTATTCTTTCTGTTAGATAAGAAGATAACCACTTTAAGAGTTGCTCTTGAATACCCATACTATGTAACTTATTAATTAAAACTTTATGGTTAACACGATCAAACGCCTTTGAAAACTCCGTATATCCAGCATGAACTTCAGTACCTTCCTAAATAAAATCAGTGAATGTCAATAGATTTAGCTCAGTTAGGTAGCACCGTTGATTAATAACTACATAGATACTTCACCTTTAGGTAAAACCGAATTCAGTGTTAAACTCCGCCCACTTACACCTCTTTGCCCCTCAAGTCTAAGTACTAACTGGCTGGACGGTGGAGACATTTATTGAAATTTTTGCCAAGATTGAAAAATCAATTTGAGTTGCTTGGCTGGCGTAATAGACAACGATATAAGGGTAGTATTCAGCATTTTGACAAATAATTTTAACACGATTGTAATCTCTATTTTGGAATTCCGATTTTACTTCAGATAAAACGCTAAAAATTGATTAATAAAAATAGTGAAGAGGTTTCTTAAAAATTATTTAATTATTAATACACTACAAAAAAACAACAAAATAGAAAATACATAATAAAATTAGCAGTGATAATTCACATGTAAATTATTTTTTGCAATTTGTAAAAGAATGATATTTTCAGAACTAATGCGAAATAAACTATTTGAAGTTGATATACAGAATTTCTTTCCAGATCTAACCCATTTACCCCAGGTAAAATATTGCAAAACCTCCGAATTTTAAAGAATCCATTGGATTGGCATGAAATTTGGTATACATATATCTTGATAAAATGACAGGGAATTTCCAACATATAAATAGTTGAGGGCCATCTGCCTAGGAACAATAGGTAAAAGCTGATAAACGGACATAATTAGAAAGTTTAAAACATCACTAATTAGATCATATTTCAAAACAAAGTAAATAAGTATATTTGAATGTTAATTCTTTTCAAACTAAGATAGTAAAATTAAAATTTTAGGAAAAAAAGATATTTATTATTTCTTGTTCTCAAGAAGTACTTTCATTATTGACAATATCGAAACATTTTATTATTAAAAGTCGAGAACAATTAAAAGCCATGTTCATATTTATATGAAAGTGCTTTAAAAATGAAGGTATATTACTCTTGAGAAGAATTAATATTTTTTAACAAACTTGGTATACGACTCATAATATTTGACATCTGATTCTTTCATTTTGAGTTTTAGGACATGCAAGTTTTTATCAATAATACATTTTTCCCTAAACTGAATAAAAAAGTTTCCATATGATTCCAAGGTTTTAAGACATACTGATATTGTTTTCCTGATATTATAAAATATTTGTTAATATCTACTGTATATATAAACTAAAGCTAATAGTTTAGTTTAACATTCAGTTGAGTCCACGATTATTTACCCGTGCATCATTAATACCTGACGAGATAAAACACATACTTTTGATCTAGCATCATTCTCTTCCACGCATGAAACTAAAGACAAACCAGCTACCGCCTGTTATTAAGTAAAAACACATGTTTTTTTTATGAATGCACTAGACTAACTCTATTGCGCACAATAGAGAAAAAATTTTCTAGAGGATTTTGGTTCAGAAAAGATGTTAAAAGATATGACACATTATATTATTTTTAAAGTTCCTCCCACAAACATAAAACTGACAAAATGGTCCACTGAAAGCCCTGTAGACAGTGAATATTATTTCTCTCTTTCTGATTTTCAAAAATTTAATTTTTTTAAAATATTCTAAACCTGCTTTTAAGTTTTCAGTTGACTTGCTTAAAGTTGACATTGGCTTTCTGTTTGGATTACTATCACTACAATATTTGCTGTTAAGACCATCAAAAATATTATTTATAATTTTCAAAAATTCGGCAGTAAGAGAAGCCGTTTTGGTGTGTAACTGCCCTACAGATATTGCTGTTGATATTGCTGAGGCAATTGAGTTGGAAAAAATTTGTGCTGCTAATTTTACACGCATTTTTTGAAAATTATTAGGGTTTATATGAACGTTTGTTATTTTCACCATGCATCGTGCTCTCACACTGGTTCTATCGATGTTGTATGTGTATTCAATATCTTGCCACGATATTTGTTTAGAATCGGCAAAAAACGTCAACTTTTTGTTAAGAAAATTATTTCTTAGACTTTTTAATAAGTGGGGTGTATCGAACATAGTGAAAATCCTCTGATTTCCTATTTCTATTACAGGCTGATCCTTACATGCGCCTAACAGCTTAAATAAAGCTCTATTATTAGATGCTTGATCACACAACACTTTTGGTATATACCCAATATTTTGTAATTTTGAAACAACTTCAACTACAATGTTTTTTAAGTTGTCGCTATGTATTGGACCACCTGTAGCAAGCCGCGTAGCCTTATGTAGCAAGCCGCACATCATGAAAACCAGACCTGTATTGGCAAGTTTGTTTGTTCTTCCTAAAGCACCTAAATCTTGAAACCCTTCTATAATGTCATCTAATTTATTGTACTCCAATTGTTTTTTCAAAGAAATTTCATCAAACATTAACACACAAATTTTTTCCCACTCATGCATTGTCTCTGCTTTTTTCTTCAACTTGTCAATTAAGGAAATGTTTAAACCAGTTCTTAATTTTATGACACGCAACCAAGTTTGAATTGTTTTTACTGAAGGTAATATAAAGTTAAGAGATCTAATTAAAAATTTTTAACAACTAGGAGACTTATAATAAATGGCCAGAGCTAAATCCTTTTCATTGTGACTCCATTGTGAACGAGTTTTGTGTGAAAACTGCATATTAACAAAAGTGTGCACGTATATGCTTTTATTTTCTAACAGTACCTGTATCATGAATTTGGTTGCCGATTTTCTGTTTTTTGTTGTTCTTCTACAACGCTGACTGTTCTTCTGACGGCACTTCTTCTTTAAAGCATTTACTTGATACTCCAATTTTTTTACCTTCTCCCTCAATTCAGTTTCAAGTTTTGTGGGCAAATTAATATCAAAACTGGAAATATCACTGAGACTACTACTTGATCTCTTAGGCGATGGAGTTGACCTAACCATACAATCGCCACTTGTAGATCTTTTACGTTTCGTACCGCAATAAACGTATGTAGAGCATAATACTGGTGGGGTATCACCTAAAATAGGTAATCATTGAAATGTATGTGTAATTTTAATTAAAGCAAAACAAGCATCTCCGTTATTTCTGGAGTGATACTAACAACGCATTCATATTTAAGAAAAATCTCTTTTGATTTAATTGTATAAAAAATATATAAATCACTCAATATCAACTGATTTTATATAAAATATATTTTAATAGTATTATTCTCATTGACAAAGCGCATTAGGCAAACATAAAAATATTTCCAAAGTTGAGTACTCACCTAAATCAGTTGCTAACTGTGCAAATTTTAGAGGAATAGCATTTTTCCTTAATAACTTTCTTTGGCCACTTTGGTAAATATGTTCCACTGCATAATGATGCTGGCAAATTACCCTCTGTTTCAGGTCACTGATATCCATCAATATAATATCAATATTTCCGCAGTTTTTTTGCCAAATTTTTGTGCGCTCTACGTCTTTCAGGGAAAATTTAAAGAAAGATATATTATTATTTGTTCCATCGTTTCTTTCAAAACATCCCGCGTAAACACACTTATGCGTTACAGAGGCCATTTTATCTAAAATGTGAGTCCTTTTTTTAAATTTTGCTATAACTTGCCACAACACTTGTCACAGTTAATACACCTATAGGGTAAGTTCGGCCCTGACACTACTCCTACCTCCTCGCAAGTCAGAGAGAGAATGAGAAATCTCGATACAGTTTTCGTGTAGCGCCATCTAGTTGTTGATACGTCTTTCGGTTACCAAGAGGTGAGCTATCTAGTGGAATATTTATAATCAATGGTAGCACCTAAATAGTCACAAACAATACTCTCAAATAATACTTTAGGAATTCAACTAAGTATACTGATGGGTCTATAATTGTTAATGGGATAGGTACGTATTTTCGGCTACAATGCTATTTAAATGGGGATTCATTTTTTTTAATCCTGAGAAAACTAATAAGTGTTTTTGAAAAATTTAAATGCAGAATGAAAGATTACATTACTGAGAGAAAGTCCCTGACTACTTTTATAATGTTTATTTTAATAAGTTCCAGGGGTGAAAAACTAAGAGAAAATGTAGTGTGATTTTTAATTTCAAATATCTCATTCAAAAGAAACTATTTATTTATTCTAAGGGACTTTCGGCCCTCGATAATAATTTAGTACATATTTCATTCTGCGTTTAAATTTTTTAAAAATATCTATTAGTTTTTTCAGGATTTGAAAAAAATGGACACTATGTCCGTGGTGATATTTTTCAAATAGAACATTCGCTATCTTTGTCATACAACGCACTGAGTCAAATAGAATATGAGGACAAGACAGTGACAGTTTTAAATATATTTGACATGGCATCGGGAATAATTTGAGTTGTTGATTAAATAATATTGATATATAATGTATTTCATAAATAATTGGTTTAAGACGTGAACTTTTTTTTTTTTTTTTAATGTTGTAATATTTACAATCTGTCCTCTACTAAGAACAATAGGTAAATTATTTGACAAAAATTGAAAATTTGACCTGTAGAGGGAGATCCAGTGATCACCCTCTTTACATAAATTAAATTAAAACAAATTAAAATAAGTTTAGTTATCACAGATTATTCGAATCTTCTTGCTAGGTCCACTACTTTGAATCTCTTCAGGCGTCGTACATCATTGTGGTCATCAGTGAGGTTGCTGGCTAACTCGTTTGGATGAGATTCTAGTCTCTTGGAATATTTTTTGTAATATTCCGTTATTACAGTTTTTATGGATGGCACATTGAGGTCTTGCTCGATCACATAGTTTGGCACATACCAAGGGGCATTCAGCATTGTTCTAAGGACTTTGTTCTGGAATCTCTGCAATATTTCTAGGTTAGTTTGACTGGCTGTCCCCCAAAGTTGGATACCATAGGTCCACACTGGTTTTAATATAGTTTTATATATCAGCAGTTTGTTTTCAAGTTATAGTTGAGATTTACGACCGATGATCCAGTACATTTCTCGAAATTTTATTCCTAGTTGTTTTCTTTTTGTAAAAATGTGTTTTTGCCAAGTTAATCTCCTATCAAGATGGATTCCTAGGTACTTGACAGTATCGGTTTGTGGGAGTTGCGTTTCATTTATTGTTACAGATGGACATGTTTGTCTTCTCATGGTGAAGGTTACATGGATGGATTTACTCTCATTCGCCTTTATCTTCCATTTTTTAAGCCATATTTGTATATTATTAAGGTCTTTCTGAAGGGTTCTGGATGCTGTATTTGGACCACGGTGAGAGGCTAGTACAGCAGTGTCATCAGCAAAAGTTGCACACGTTTTGTTACTTGTGGGTAGGTCAGCAGTGTAGAGCAAGTACAATATCGGTCCCAAAACACTTCCTTGTGGTACTCCGGCTTTTATTGTTCTTAGGCTTGTGTATTCATTATCCTGCTTGACTAGGAAATGTCGGTTGGAAATATAGCTTTTTAGGATTTGATAAAAAGGATGAGGAAGGTTTTTCTTTAGTTTAAAGAGCATACCAGCATGCCATACCTTGTCGAAGGCCTGGCCAATGTCCAGGAATGCAGCAGAACAATACCTTTTATTTTCTAGATCACTTCTGATGTGTTTTACCAGTCTATGTACTAGGGTGGCCCACATTATAATGTTAATTTTTCAAAGTTATATTAGACACCTGGGCACCCTCTAACTTTTTTACTTATAATATTAATAGTATTTATGCAAAATTTCAAGATGATATTCCATTTGGAAAGGAGTGCTCAAAGACATTTTATGTTGGGCATAATTTTAGAAAATCGGAATATTTGAGGGAATTAAAAATCAAGAAAAAACAGCTCAAAGTAAGTAAACTAAATGTATTTTATTTACAGTATAAAGGTACAATAAAACAATGCAATGATATTCATGAAAAGAATTTGCTGTGGGCGATCAATCCTTTGTTGATATTTTCAAACTATCGACGATCGCTTGTTTTTTAGTCTTTGTAGGCACCATCTTTCTGTTAGCTTCTATGACCTGGAGAAGCACCTGCTTTTCATCTTCATCATTTGTTAACAGCTTGTTAAACTCTTCAAACAGCTTTACTCCTCTTTCAGCCAAGTCATTAACAACTTTCAGATTTCTGATGATGTTTTGACCTTTGATATACTCTTGGTCATCGGTCCATTCATCTGGGTTTTTGGTGAAAAAATTGGTATTGATTTCCAATTTCTCAAGTAACTGCAGTGATCTTTTTGAAGCAAAATCAGCCAAACGCGCTTTCTCAGTTAGGAGTGCTGAATTGCCTCTCACTTTCCGTTCAGCAGGCTCACATTTAATTTTTTCAACGATTTCCACCTTATCATCAACAGATACTTTTTTTGAGAACAGACTCAAACCAACCAACTCATCCGAAAGATACCAAAGATGAGATTTGAAAGCCTTTTTGACAATTTCAGTTACTTCAGGATCAATATCATGGTACTTTGTCATATCATTCCACAGTGAGAGATCTGACCATGGAGCATTTGAAGCTAAAGGAGCTTCTACCCAGTACTTGACGTAGACAAGAACTCCAAATTTCACAAAGCGTTCAAGCTGAGCTTTCTCCCTTTGCGTTGTCACGAAACCACTGTCATCACGAAACAAATAGATTTTGATGCCATATAACAACTTAGCCATCCAACGGGCGTGGTGTACCGCACCAGGAGCTCTCCAATGAATTTTGGCTGGAGTGTGGCCTAAAGCAATTAAAGCCAACTTAATCAACTCCATATAGTCATCCCGAGGCTGATTTTTGCCTTTTAAGGCAACTTGGAGAACATCAACTGCAGATTGTTTGAAATCTTCACTGCCAGGAATGTTTCCCAAAGACTGATAACTATCTTGTCTGATATATTGCCATGCTGCTTTGAATCTTTTGAATATAGGTATATCAGGTGAACTGGAGGGACCAAAACAGAAAGTAAATACTTTACTGAGTACAATCTCTAAAACATGGTGTCTGCATGCTAGCCATAACAATTCTCCTTCAACTAGGTGTTCAATCAGAACACAAGCTCCATTTTTCAACCCTGTGTTTACAGATGTTGTGTCAAAACACATACCCACTACCTTTTTACCCAAACCCCATTCAGTAAGCTTTTTGTAAACAGCATTAGCTGAATTTTCACGAGTACCACCAACTAATTTTGGTACACCAAGCAATTTATCTGTATTGTCAGCAGGACAAGATACTATGACAGGCAAACGGTCTACCTTGTCACTTCCCAAAATATCAGGAAGAATTTTTCCATCCCAGTGTACAATGACGGGATTATCAAAAGAGGTAGATTCTTTAATAGTTTGAAATATAGTTTTTCGTTCTTCCTTCCTTTCCCGTTGAATAGTGCTTCTTGAGAGCGGCAATTCACTGGGATCATGACCGAGAGCTGCTGCGATAGGAGCCATTAATCTTAAAGCTTCCCTATCAGAAACTTTGTTGCGATCCAATGCACTAACAACATGTGTGGAAAACAAACTTCTCTTTGCGATTGGTGGAGATGACAAGTCTGTGTGTGAATCTCTTTTGTTTCTTTGGGATGCCGAAGATGATGATGATGGTTTATACAGCTCTTCTTCTGATGAGCTGTGTTTTACTGGAGTACACTCATCTGATGAATCATCCTCTGAACTTTGGCAGGAAGCAGTCGGAGTCACCAGAGGCGAAGCGGTTCCCTCTTGAGCTTTTTGAAGTCTTTTTTGTTCTTTTAACTTTCTTTCAAGGATTCTCTCCTGTTTTTTTATATTCCTTGTCTTCTGATGTTATGATCATTTTTCTGTCAGTTCTTTGATCTATTAGAAACTGTCTGTCCTCATCTACTTTACACATAACCAGGGCTTCACTGTGAGCAATATCAAAAAGCTGATCGAGCTGCTCTACAAACAGATTTTGTCTTTTGTTCTGGGCATCGGAGTTTCTTCCTTTATTTTTCTTTAGCATAAGCCATTCATTGTGTATTTTCTCAACTTTTTCAATACAATGTTTTTTTAATCTGGTAGGAATCGCAGCCTTTTGCCATACTGACATCACTTCTTCCAAGGTTAAGTGGCTAGCATTCCTTATGGATTTTTTCTCGTTTAGGAAAAAATGAAATCAGAGAAGAACTTGCCTTACAGAAGGTAGTTGGTTCAACTGAGATATGGGTTCTAATTCTCTTATTCCAATTAAAAAAATATTGTCTGCTTTACGCGTTGAAGTGGAGGGCGAAGCCATGACTACGCACATGCACAAATCACAGTTCTTACTTTTGTTCACTTTTTGCCCTTGACTCGTATTTTCTACTAGTAACAAAATAGTCTTTTAAGACAAATATTATCAGTTTTTTTATATATATATCAATTACTTAAGTCTTTAAATGCACAATTTTCACAATTTCAGCATCTGAAACAAAAAAATAATGTAAGATATTAATTTTTGAAAATTCGACGAAATTGCGAAATTTTCAAAACTTTGAAGACTTTGAGCACTGCTTTCCACTCCACCTATGACATTGAAACTTTAGGGATTTACTTCTATTAGGCAAAGTAAAAAAATGAGAGGGTGCCTAGGGATGTTCTACAATTTTGAAATTTTTGGGCCACCCTACTATGTACCTGTTCTATCGTTCCGTGTTGTGTTCTGAACCCAAATTGGTGTTGGGGAATTAGTTTCCTTTCTTCTATAACTGGGGATAATTGTTTAAGGAGAAGTTTTTCCAAAATTTTTGATAGAACAGGTAGCAGGCTTATTGGTCTGTATGAAGTCACCTGAGTTTTATTTTTCCCTGGCTTAGGTATGAGAATAATTTGAGCAACTTTCCATTGTTCTGGGTAGTAACCTAGCCTAAATATTGCATTAAATACTTGCGTTATCATTTTCAGACCTTTGCATGTCAATTGCTGCAGTACTTTCCCGTTGATCAGGTCATACCCTGGAGCTTTTTTTGGACTGATTTCATGCTGGATCATATTTCTAACTTCTTTAGTGGTGATTTTTTGTATAGGTAAGTCCATCTGGTAGGGCGATTCCAGGAAGTCATTTATTTCTTCCTCTGTGTCACCATCTTCCATGGGATGTGGCTGGAATACATTAGTGAGGTGATTTGCAAATGCTTCGGCTTTTTCCTTATTATTTCTACACCAGTTTCCCTCTTGGTTTCGTATTGGTGGTATTTGTTGTTTCGGGTGTTTGATTTTTCTCGTGGCCTTCCAAAGGGAATATTCACTATCTGCGTTTGCTGATAAACCTGTAAGATATTCTTGTATTTTGTTATATTTGATATTATGCAATTGTAGTTTAATTTCCTTGGCGATTTTATTTAATTTCGTCTTGTTCTCAGGTGTTCTTTTTCTTCGCCACTCCTCCTTTATTTTTCTCTTTCTAGCAATCATTTCGTTTATTACAGTTGAGCAATTCTCTTTAAATTCTGTTTGGTAGCAGTCAGGGGTAGCATACCAAGCAGCTTCTTGTATAGATTTCTGAAGGTTTTCTACTGTTGCATAGATGTCAATTTCTGTTTTCAGTGGGATGTTTATGTCAATTAGTTCATCTAGTTTAGTCTTGAAAATGCTCCAGTCTGTTTTGTTACTGTATAGTGATGGTTGTTTAGTACTGTTTGTTATTTGTGAATACCATGTCGCGATTAGGCTAGAGTGGTCAGAGGGTAGATCGTAACAAGATTCTAGTTTTGCCAATTTAACATTAATTCCTTTAACAATGTAGAAGTCGAGTAGATCAGGTATTTTTGCATTGTCGGTAGGCCAGTAAGTTGGTTCCCTTGTGGTGAGGTAATTTGCATTGGTCGCATTTATAGCTTTAAGAAGTTATCTGCCTTTTGTGGTAATAATTCTGGATCCTCAGGTAGTATGCTTAGAATTAAAATCTCCTCCTGCTATAAATCTATTTCCTAATGTTTTTAAGAAATTTTCAAACTGTTCCGTTTTGTTATTGTGCTTTGGTGGACAGTATATAGCTGATACTGTTAGTGGGCCTAGTTGATCTTCCACAACAATGCTGGTGGCCTGTAGATAGTCGCTTCATGTTTTTGTATTTCGTAGTGCTTCTACGCAGAATTGCAGAATTCGATTCGCTCATTCTGCAAACTTTCACATGCGTGCCTTAAAATTGTACTTTTAACACTTATATCATAAATAACTATTAAACATTAATAATCTATAAAATAACTATTAAATCAATAGGAAAATCCCAGTAGCTAGCTGTATACCATAGTTAAAAAACTAATAGAGAAGTAAAAAAACTTCGATTTATATCTTGGTATAAAATGTTTATTAAAACTTTTTAAAATATTACTATTTTGGCAAGTATTTATATAAATATTGATATTTACATAGATATAAGTATTCTGACACCTGTCAAATTTAACTAAAATGTCAATCAATGATTTCGACATTCTTAATGTCGACATCATATGTCACGTCAAAATTAATGATGCACTGAAAGAAGAATTTGGTATGAACTTTAACACCTTGGCTGCGTTTAGATATGTTTATAAACTTTCTTAGAGTGCTTTACGAGGCATATATGTCTGGTATACCGGTATATGGTATACCCCATTTGCCATGGTGCATTACGAGAAAGTCCACACAGCCAACTGTTAATCTAATACGAGGCCTGTTTGTCTCATAACGCCACCAAGGTGTTAACAATAAGAGAGCCTGACTTACCAATAGTCAGAAATTATCTGATTTTTTAACTTAAGGGTCCTTGACAATTCACAATTTCCATAAAATGGAAAATAACATACTAGATACTAATGTAATACGTTACTATACAGATGTACCAGATTAATTTTTTTTTGTATGGGTATCTTTTTTATCTATTATCACTGTACACAATTCTACAAATTGTTTAAATTTAGATTGTAAACAATCATTTCAATTTTTAGACTCTAGACCACAAATTGCAAATCTAATATCAGCCAATACTTCACAACCCCAAGTATCAAGCAATTTGGCAAGACCAACACAGATTACACTTTCCACTGCTCCCCAAACAATAGGAACTTCTTACCATGTTCCCAGAGGACCTGCTGTTGTAGCGAATCTTGCTGCTCCTAGAAGTAATGTCACTACAGTTAGAACTCCAATGGTGGTTACGGCTCAAGGAAGTCAGGTAAGCTTATGTAGAATTTTTATTTTTTTTTTTTATAAAATGATGGCACACAAAAATGATTATCTTCAACCACCTCTAACTAGGAAAGATGAAGCGAGTGTCAATAGCGATTAAGGTAAGCTGCAAACCCAAGGCATATTCCCAAGGAATATTTCTATTTCACTAACTAAGCTGCTAAACATACCAGCTGGGGATCTCGGCTTACAGCACCCTGTAGAGGCAAAATACTCCATCAAGTAAAAAAGGAATTAAAACTAGACCATCTATCTACATATCGCCCAACCTACTGGCCAACAGATCATCGAAAAATACATGACTGCCTAGATTTCTTCATTACAAAAGGTTTTGCACGAGGATACCTAGACATACAGTCAAATTTTGATATTGCCTCTGATCATACACCAGTAATTGCTATAATAAACTCGTCGGTAGTATTAAAAGAAAAACCAATAACCTTATGCAATAACAAAACTGACTGGGATCTATTCTGGGATAAAATTGAAGAAAAGCTAAACCAACTGTATCCTTAAAGAATGCAAAAGAACTCTAAGATGCGGTGGAGTACTTCACAACACTGGTCCAAGGGGCTGCATGGGAAGCAACCCCTACCACAACACCAAAGCAAAAACAAGTAAACTGCCCCTTAAATGTCAGAGAGATGATTAACGAAAAGAGAAGACTAAGAAACACATGGCAAAGAACAAGGCATCCAGATGATAGACGAAGATACAATCGAGCTGCAAGGCAGCTAAAAGAAACACTTAGAAGACTTAAAAATAAATCATTTACAGAATATCTACAAAACTTATCACCCTCAGCCAATACTAACTATAGTCTCTAGAAAGCCACAAAACACCTAAAACAGCCACAAGATCAGATCCCACCAATTAGAAAATCTGATGGTACCTGGGCCAAAATAGATGGAGAAAAGGTAGGTTTTCGGTAAATATTTGGAGGAAGTATTTCAACTGCTCCACCTGCAAGCGGAATTAATGACGACGAAATATATGCATTCCTTGAGGAAAATGAGCAACAAATGGAGCCTATTAAAAACTTTACAATACAAGAAACTTACGATGTTATAAAAAATCACTTAGACCTTAAGAAGGCACCTGGATATGACCTGGTTACCGGCCGAATATTAAAAGAACTTCCAAGAAAAGCGGTTGTTATGTTGACGCAACTCTTCAACACAGTTCTAAGACTGAATTACTTCCCTGCAGGTAGCATATTAATCCATAAAGAGGGAAAACAGCCAAATGAACCTAGCTCCTACCGACCAATCAGTTTACTACCAGTCTTGTCAAAAATAATGGAAATGTTACTGATGAAGAGACTGATGGAAACTGTTGCAGCAAAAAGCTTAATCCCAGACTATCAATTTGGGTTTTGTCAGAAACACTCGACAGTTGAACAAGTGCATCGTGTTGTTAACACAATCATCAAAGCATTCGAAGATAAAGGTTACTGTGAATCAGCGTTTTTGGATGTGAGCAAAGCCTTTGACAAGGTGTGGCATGAGGGACTCCTTTACAAATTATAAAAGCAGCTACCAACAACAATATAATTGATTCTAAAATCCTACTTAGAAGAACGATACTTCAGAGTTAGATATGAAAATGAAGTATCATCATCAAATCAGGAGTCCCACAAGGGATTGTCTTAGGCCCAGTCTTATAACCTACTCTTCACGGCGGATCTGCCATGTACTGATGAGACAGTCACCTCTACGTTTGCGGATGACACAGCTATATTAGCAGTAAACAGAAATCCTGAAGTAGCAGCGACAACACTACAAACCAGTCTCAACAATATGGCAACGTGGGCAAGAAAATGGCGAATTACAATAAATGAAAGTAAGTCTGCACGCATAACATTCACAAAATGCCATGGTGAAACGCCAAGCATCACATTTAACAATGAACGAATACCTAAAAGAGACAGCATAAAATATTTGGGGATACACGTGGACAAACATCTAACCTGGCGTACCCACATATGGAAAAAAAAGAAAGCAGCTGGATACTAAATGGAAAAAGCTGTACTGGCCCCTTGGCAGAAAATCACAATTATCATTGCGGAACAAATTACTAGCATACAATACCGTTCTCAAACCAGTATGGACCTATGGAATTCAGTTATGGGGAACAGCATCTAAATCGAACATTGCTATGATGAGAGATTCCAGTCAAAAGCCCTGCGCACTATAATAGATGCTCTGGTTCTTAACAAACCGAGACATTTATAATGATTTAGAGATGCCAACAGTTACTGCAGTGACTAAACAGCTTAGCACTAACTACCTAAGACGCTTAGAGCAACATCCAAACACGCTGGCAATTAATCTGCTTGACAACAGTGAAGAAACCCGAAGGCTGAAAATCGGAACAACTTTGGATCTACCATTCTAACAGCAATTGTACATATGAAATTAATTTTTAATTGTGATAGTTTAATTTTTTTTAATATCAATGTAATAATGTAAAGTTATTTTTTATTCTTTTTAACATAAATGTAAGAATGTAACAGTGCATACATACAGAGAGCGGATCATTGGACAAACTCTCTCACGACATTGTATCAATTAACATGTATGCTTATTGTTATTGTATGATGTATGATGTAACAGATTGCAAAATAAACATTAAACAAAACAAAAACGCCACTAACATATCAACAGTTTACCCATCTAAATTTCCATCATTTTGTACTCTGCATAGAGTTATTTTTGTTTGGGATTTCTTGTGTGGGAGTAATTAATTACCCAAAAGAAGGAAGGCATGCTTGATGGTCTATCTAAATTACAATAGTTTTTCGATGTCTATCGTACTTAAATTTAAAACTACTAATGTATGATTTTGAATTATATGAGTTTTTAATAATGTGTTGTTTGTTTAGTCTCACAGTTTTGTAAGACCTCCCAGAACTCCTAGTCCTGCTTCCGGAACAGCATGGTTGACAAACAGTTCTACAGGATCACAAATCAAGGGTGCCCCTACCGTATTAAGTTCACCTGTTCGTGGTGCTACAGTTACAGGAAAACCGGCTGTTATTGGCAGAACCCAGCCACAGGCTACAATACGTCCAGGAACTATTTTACAAAATGCTATTTCAATTGGACAAACTGGTCAGGTAATTTATATTTCATTTATATAATGTGTTCATATTTCACATTTATTTATTAATGACTGGCGTATTAGTCGGAGAGATAGAAGCGGATTTTGTGCGTGATAAGTAATATGGAAAAACTATACGGGGATATGTTGAATTAGTTGGGTACATGACTTTCCTCAACGGCCGGAAACCAGAGTGGGGGACGAGGGTAGTTATAAGGGGTCAAAGTTGCGGTTTTTATTATTTTTTTGTGACGCTCATGATCGAGATAGTGCACCAAAATTTGGCGTAAACCAAAATCATGACGTAAATAAGTAAAATCTTCAGGTGTGGAACGCTGCGTGGTCGACAAAGGGGTGGGGGCAGGGGTGAATATAAAAAATATAAGGGGTTTTTTTGCGACGTTCGTGATTGAGATAGTGCACCAAAATTTGGGAATGACATAACTAAGTAAAATCCCCAGAGCCGGAAACCAGAGTGGGGGACGAGGGTAGTTATAAGGGGTCAAAGTCGCGGTTTTTATTATTTTTTTTGTGACGCTCATGATCGAGATAGTGCACCATAATTTGGGAGTAAGTAGGTCATGACGTAAATAAGTAAAATCTTCAGGGGTTTTTTGCGACGTTCGTGATTGAAATAGTGCACCAAAATTTGGGAATAAGTAGACCATGACGTAACTAAGTAAAATCCCCAGAGCCGGAAACCAGTGGGGGGCGGGGGTAGTTATAAGGGGTCAAAGTCGCGGTTTTTATTATTTTTTTTTTGTAATGCTCATGATCGAGATAGTGCACCAAAACTTGGGAATAAGTAGGTCATGACGTAACTAAGTAAAATCTACAGGGGCGGAACGCTGCGTGGCCGACAAAGGGGTGGGGGCAGGGGTGAATATAAAAATTATAAGGGATTTTTTGTGACGTTCGTGATCGAGATAGTGAACCAAAATTTGGGAGTAAGTAGATCATGACGTAACTAAGCAAAATCTCCAGGGGCGGAAACCAGTGTTGGGGATGAGGGTACTTTTAAGGGGTCAAAATCTCAGTTTGTATTATTTTTTTTTGACGCAGCACAACATTTGTCCCCCACGCAGCGTTCTGCCCCTGGAGATTTTACTTAGTAATGTCATGATCTACTTATTTCCAAATTTTGGTGCACTATCTTGATCACGAACGGCAAAAAAACCCCTTATATTTTTATACTCACCCCTGCCTACCACTCATTTGTACTCCAAGCAGCGTTCCGTCCCTGAAGATTTTACTTAGTTACGTCATGATATACTTACTCCAAAATTTTGGTGCATTATCTCTATCATGAGCGTCACAAAAAAATAATAAAAACCGCGTCTTTTACCCCTTATAACTACCCTCGTCCCCCACTCTGCTTCCTATGCTTTATCTTGATCACCAATTTTCACTTTAAAATAGGCAAAATATGCTTGTCTGACAAATGTACTGATGTTTGTCCTTTGACTGGGAATGGTAAAACTGCCACACATATAACAAAATGAATCAGGGCTGTTTTCGCACTTACGACGTGTAGGAGCAGAGGTAGTAAGGAAACATTTCAATTCAAACACACTAAGTAATTCTATACACTTCAATAACGAAATAATAAATACTGCTAACCGGCATACAACGTTTCACCATCACCACAGTATAACAGACGTAACTGAACAGCCAAGTCTAGACCAGTTGCAGCATTCCCTCACCCACATAGAAAACGAACGTGACGTGATAGAAGAAAACTAAAAACAGTTTTGAAACCAGCATGCCGAATTCTGTAGACAACAGCTAAAAAATCTAACTCAACAGAAATTGAGTTTCAAATTGTTCCCAGTGTAATCAATTAACATTCAGATAATTAACCCTTTCGAGATGGGTATATATTTTGCAAGTCGGACGCAAAATTTTCGCAGTTGGCCCTGCTTGGTTGCAAAATATATTTCTTTTTTAAACCAAGTTCAAGCCAATATTAGGCCAGTCAATGAGGTAGCAAGCCCAAAACCTACCAAATTTTTGCAGTTAGATGAATCTCAATGAAACTTTTTGCATTCGATTTCTAATAGCTTTAGAAGACTTTGTGAACAAAAATGAAGATGACGAAATGAAAATAGCATTATTGAACAAGAAAAATGCATTTTCCCAAATCCATATCGTGTTGGAAAATGATAAATTTGTAATTCAGAAATAATTGACAGAAATAAGTTCGATTTTGCTACCCGGGTGATTTTGGGCTCGTTGAACACGAATATCATGACGGCTATGGTCTCCCAAGGTACAACATGCTCAGGGTAGCACTCGTCTGCTGGTAGTACTTGAATGGCGGGTGGCATTCGATTTGTAAGAACCTTAGGAGACTTTGTGAACAAAATTGAAGATTAAATGAAAATTGATTATATAACAAGATAAATGTATTTTTCAAAATCCATTTCGTAGTGTTGAAAAATGATAAATTAGTAATTCGGAAATAATTGACGAAAATAAGTTCAATTTTGGTACCCGGGGGTTTTTGGGCTCGCTATACACACATATCATGACGGCAATGGTTTCCGAGGTACAGGGTTATTCACTATATTTTGATCCCCCTGTAAACTGCTTTATTTACAGAATTAGAAAAAAATGTAAAATACAAAAGTTATTCGATTTTTAAATTATGATTTTATGACATATATATTATATCGTACTAGTGACGTCATCCATCCATTTGGGCGTGATGACGTAATCGACTATTTTTTTTAATAGAAATAGGGGTCGAGTGCTAGCTCATTTGAAAGGTTATTCAATTCACTTTTCAGTAATATAAACATTAACATGATTAATTGTACAGGGTGTCCAAAAAAAATTAATTAAATTAATTGACACAAAAAAAGAATGTATGTAATTTATTTAATTCAAAATACATTCTACTGCTGTCAGAAAACAGAAATAAATGTTTATTGAACAAATAATAAACATTACTTTTCACTTCGAGCTGTCACCCATCTGCCTCATGACAGTTTGAACATTGAATTTAAACAAAAATCAATGTTTATTTTTGTGAAATAAACTTTTATTTATGTTTTCTAACAGCAGTAAAATGTATTTTAAATTAAATAAATTACATACATTCTTCTTTTTGTGTGAATTAATTGAATTAAAAAAATTTTTTGGACACCCTGTATAAATAATTATCTTAATGTTTATATTACCTTTCAAATGAGCTAGCACACGACTCCTATTCTCATTTAAAAAATAGTCGATTACGTCATCAAGCCCAGATGGGTGACGTCACTAGTATGTTATATAATGTCAAAAAATCATATTTTAAAAATAGAATAACTTTGTTATTTTACATCTAGTTCTGTAAATAAAGCAGTTTACAGGGGGGTCAAAATATAGTGAATAACCCTGTACATCGTACTTAGGGTGGCTCTCGTCTCCTGGAGCTTTATGGAAATTGAATACAAAGAAATGCAAACTCATTACTAGGGGTTTTTGGGGTCGCTGAACACTAATATCACATCAGAGATAGCCTCCGAGGCACCTCGTCCCCCGGATGAGCCCCGTGTCCTGGAGTTTTATTGAAATTTGATACAATATCAATGCAAACTCAATACTAGGGGGTCACATCTGGAGTGATAGGGAAATTTGATACAAAATCAGTACAAACTCATTTCTAGAGGGGGTGGGGTCCATCCCCAACTTTGAAGTGGAGAATGAGCAGAACTTACATTCCTAAACAGTCATTTACTGGACTATTGCAATATTAGTCCAGGGTAATAAAGATTTTCTCGGCACACTCAAAGATCCAGGTAGCTGACTACTTTTTTAGTTATTGTAGACCTATGAAAATCTACCTGTTTCCTGCCTAGAGTTCGCGTCCGTTTTTTAATTATTAACAATTTAGTGCAAAAATCGCGATTTTTTCGATTTTTTGCACTCCATTCAAAAACTAAATAGTTGACATAAAATTACAAAATTCAGTTTTTTAGAACATTGAAAAACCTTCAAAATGCCGATTTTTGAAAGTTAAAAAGTTAATTTGTTGCTACGCAAACTGCAAAATAAGTGAAAATCGTTATTTGTTAATAACTTTTACTAAAACTACCTTAGAACTTTAGTGTTTCACCCAAAATTGGATATTGGGGTACTTAAACCCTTAAAATTTGAGACTGATTAGTTTAAGAGTTATTCTATTTGTTTATCCCAGAGACCTTTATTTTGCAATAAGATAAGACAGAAAATAATGAAGATGTATTCTGAATTTATATAAATTCTATATATAAATAATAAATTCTAAACAATTCTGAGTATGCCAAATGAAAGTAGAAGAATGATAGTATGAAAATGTATTAAAAAAAGATAAAAAGAATGTGTGTGTGTACTTTGTACGCACGTAAGAAGTTATACTTCTATTATATGATTTAAACGAAATTAATATACTTTTTATTTATATTTTGTTTAAATATTAAACTAATTTATACTTACTACTTCTCAAACATTTTTATTAGAACAGTGCCAAAAATTAAAATAATAAAAGAATAAAACACACACAAACACATTAAACAAGCCACAAATGATGTCTGAACATTAATTGTCGAAAATTTTTTTAACTAAATACGTATTTTCTGAAAATACAATTATATAATAAATATACTTACAATCATAAAATGTATTAAAAAAACAAAAAAGAAAGTTTCTATTGGGACTCGAACCAGCGCTGATAACAGCGGTTGGTATTGGAATTCATTCGCCTTCTCCGCTTAGCCACAGACACTATGTGTCATTATTTACGAAGATCGACTAACTAAACGGATTAAACTTGTGATATTTTGATATTTTGAAAATTGATCAAATTATTTTAATTTTGAATTAAAATGATTTAGAATTGAAAAAATACAACAAAACATAGAGTAAAAAACAATATATTAGGTGAATATTGATAGAAATTTTGATGGTAATCAAATTATATAAATAAAAGTATTACATACTATGTATTTTGGCAGATCAAATAGGTAGGTTTATACCCATGATAAATTAACAATTATTACGTACCTGTTGCTTTTAAAAACTATTTAAAAGTCACTACAATATTATAAACTTTTTTGTTTCTGTCCTCACAACAATAAAACTAATATATTATACATTTGTTTACCTTTACCTTTACCTCCAAACCACTGCTGCCATATCGGATAATTTTTGACATGTCATTTGAACATCCAATCAGAACAAAGTTATAATGCGCATGCGCTGGGCTGATAGGTTTTAACATATAAAAAAATCACCCTCTATCGCCGGTAAAGAAGTATAACTTCAAAAAAATGATTAACAGTCAAAAATCCTAATGCAAAATTTTTAAAATATTGTAGTTTATAAACACTTACAATAACTTTAAAAATGTTGTCTGTAGAAACAATCTTGTTATATTCGAAAAGATAGTATTTTAACACAAATTTTCAAATAAAAAAATTTAGCCTGGGCTCATTTGGCACAAAGTTAGCCATATGTTTTTTTAATTCACAGCTAATTTGTTTATAATAATTAAGGAATCTCATTAATGTCATTGTAAAGAAGGGGATTTGTACTTTTTCTTAAAAAAATTGCACAAACATTATACCTTCACAGCACCCTCTACGATTTTTCAAAAATGTAGTGCAAACGATTACTAGGGGAACCCTACAAATCCAGCGAGTTAAAATACCGAAAAAGCAATTTCAAACGAATATAATTTGCTGTATCTCCGGACCAACTCAATGGATTTTGATCTTTTTTTTTTAATTGGTATGTAATTTTTACGTACATTACAAATATGCAATTTGTTTATAAATTTATTAATTAATAAACAGTCTAATTTGTTTAAACAATTCTTGAAAAAATATATTTTTTACAAAAATCTATTTTTTTAATCATAGTATCCTTAATGATCACAGAAAAAGTTAAAGTACACTTTAATAAATAAATGATCTTTATTAGATAATTATTTATTGAAGATAATTTATTTATTAAAGTATACCTTAACTTTTTCTATGATTAAAAAAAATTATTTTTTCAAAAATTGTTTAAACCAAGTAGACTGTTTATTAATTAATAAATGTCTAGACAAATTACATATTTGTAATGTACATAAAAATTACATACAAATTAAAAAAAGAACGATCAAAATATATTCAGTAGATCCCGAGATATAGAAAATGATAGTAGTGTTAAGCTGCTTTTTTTAGTTTTTGAACTGGTGCATTTGTCGGTTCCCAGCTTCCCCTTCACTTACCACAACTAGTCACCAGTTAAACTACATTTTTAAAAATTCGTGTAAAATACCAGCTTTTCTAATATGTAAAATGGCTTTTTCTACAGACAATGTTTTTAAAGTTATTCTAAATGTTTTTAAACTACAAAATTTCACAAATTTTTGATATAGTATCAGTTTTCTACTTTCATTTGGCATACTCAGAATTGCCCTATCTTCATTATTTTCTGTCTTATGTTATGCAAAATAAAGGTCTCTGGGATAAACAATTAGAATAACTCTTAAACTAATTAATGGATCGGTCTCAAATTTTGAGGGTTGGTTAAGTACCCCAATACCCAACTTTGGGTGAAACACTAAAGTTCTAAGGTAGTTTTAGTAAAAGTTATTAACAAATAACGATTTTAACTTATTTTGAAGTTTGCGTAGCAACAAATTAACTTTTTAACTTTCAAAAATCGGCATTTTGAAGGTTTTTTAATGTTCTAAAAAATTAAAATAAAAAATCGCGATTTTTGCACTAAATTGTTAATAATTAAATACGGACGCGAACTCTAGGCAGGAAACAAGTAGGTTTTCATCCTATAGGTATACAATAACTAAAAAAGTAGTCAGCTACCTGGATCTTTAAGTGTCCCGAACATGGTCTATTTCTAGTTTATTACTCTGGTATATATTTTGATTATCTGATAGAAAACTTGAATTATAAAAAGCATAGTTTGATAATTTATGTTGTTCTGAAGCTATTTTCTTGTGGCATTTTTACAATTTTAACTATTTATAATGGGAAATAAGCCACAATATTATTAAAAAATGATTTTTATTAACGTTTCGACGCCCAAATCGGGTGCCGTTGTCAAAATACAAAATACTACTAACAGAAACAAAAAATGTTGTAGCTTAGTAAAAAAATTCTTCTAATAATTTATTTAATTTGACTCATTTATATCGGCAATTCAGATACATATGATACATTTTAAAGTAGAAGACTTTAAAATGATATTGCCAATATTTATGAGTTGCGTTCCTGGGACGACTTTACTGAAAGATAGTTCATTCGATTACATGAAATCAACCCCAACTCAAGAATATCCGTCACAAAAAAATCATAGCATGTGATCTGTCTTTAAAAAGACAACCACATGCAACGGTGACATTAAAATTCCCGCGTTAGAGATCTCATAGTAAATCACGAGGGAAAACCAGGAAAAACCTCGTGATACTATCCCGACATCGTAAGTATTTGGTCTTACATTTAAATTACTCTCAAAATTAATACCAAATTCTGACTTTACTATAATTTTGTTTAAATTATAAATAATATCAATAATACATGGATATATAAGTAATACTAAAATATAAATTGTGGTATTTTCTTTCTATTGACTTCCTCTTTCAGTATGGGTATCCACATCCTACTGCATTCCACCGAGGAATTTGCGACACAATTGGTTTCGTTTAGCATAATTAGAGCCGCTTCTTTGATTTTTCTCTTTTTACTATCTGTTTCTTTCAGGACTATACTTGAATCTCTCCACTGAACTCTATGTTCATTATCCCATGCGTGTTGACATATTTGAGATCTATCAAACTCTCTATTTTTAATATAAGATTGATGTTCACTTATTCTAACGTTTAATGGTCTTGATGTTTCACCTATATAAAACTGTTCGTATTCACAAGGTATTTTATAAATACAATTCTTTGTCCTTTCTTGTTCATTGTTAGGTTTAGTCTTAGATAGAATAGATCTCAATGTGTTGTTTGTTTTGAATGTTGTTGAAATGTTGAATTTATTTCCTATTGTTTTAAGTTTCTCGGATAGTCCTTTTATGTATGGTATTGATATTTTCCTCGTATTATTTCTTGTGAATGTTGTAGGATCCCGTTCTATGTTGTTCTGTTCCATTCGATCCAATCTTGACAATTTCTTATTTATAAACGATAAAGGATAATCATTTTTTAATAAAACAGATGTTAAGAATTGTTTTTCTTCTAAAAATGAATTTTCGTTAGAACAAGTAATTTGGGCGTCGAAACGTTAATATAAATCATTTTTTAATAATATTGTGGCTTATTTGCCATTATAAATAGTTAAAATTGATAATTTATGTTACAAATAAATGTTTTTCAATTAAGGGGATGGGTACGTATTTTCGGCTGCAATGCTATTCAAATGGGGATTTATTTTTTTCGAATCCTGAGAAAACTGATAAGTATTTTTGAAAAATTTAAACGCAGAATGAAAGATTACGTTATTAGCGAGGGCCGAAAGTCCCTGAGAACTTCTATAATGTTTATTTTAATAAGTTACAGGGGTGAAAAACTAAAAAAAAAATCAAGTATATTCAAATGGGAAATAAGCCACAATTTTACCTAAAAATGATTTTATTAACGTTTCGACGCCCAAGTCGGGTGTCGTTGTCAAAATACAAAATAATACTAAATAAATAAAATGTTGTTGCTTAGTAAAAAATTCTTCTAATAATTTATTTAATCTGACTCATTTATATCGGCAATTCAGACATGTATTATACATTTTAAAGTAGACGACTTTAAAATGATATTGACAATATTGATGAGTTGCGTTCCTGGGACGACTTTACTAAAAGATAGTTCATTCGATTACATGAAATCAATCCCAACCAAAATGTGGTTACCCATATTAAAGGAGGAAGTCAATAGAAAGAAAATACCACAATTAGTAAATCAGTAACATATCGAGTTAGTACATATTTAGTATTTTAGTATTATTTAAAATTTAAAATATCAAGTCAGAATTTGGTATTAGTTTTGAGAGTAAACTAAATGTAAACCCAAATACTTACGATGTCGGGATAGTATCACGAGGTTTTTCCTGGTTTTCCCTCGTGATTTACTATGGAATCTCTAACGCGAGAATTTCAGTGCCACCATTGCATTTGGTTGTCTTTTTAAAGACAGATCACATGCTATGATTTTTTGTGGCGGATATTCTTGAGTTGGGATTGATTTCATGTAATCGAATGAACTATCTTTTAGTAAAGTCGTCCCAGGAACGCAACTCATCAATATTGGCAATATCATTTTAAAGTCGTCTACTTTAAAATGTATAATACATGTCTGAATTGCCGATATAAATGAGTCAGATTAAATAAATTATTAGAAGACTTTTTTACTAAGCAACAACATTTTATTTATTTAGTATTATTTTGTATTTTGACAACGACACCCGACTTGGGCGTCGAAACGTTAATAAAATCATTTTTAGGTAAAATTGTGGCTTATTTCCCATTTGAATATACTTGATTATAAAATGCCACAAGAAAATAGCTTCAGAACAACATTAAAAAAAAATAGTGTGATTTTTAATTTCAAATATCTCATTCAAAAGAAACTTTTTATTTATTCTAAGGGACTTGCCCTGCCCTCGGTAATAATTTAGTATTTCATTCTGCGTTTAAATTTTTCAAAAATATTTATTGGTTTTTTCAGGATTCGAAAAAAATGAACACAATGTCCGTGGTAATATTTTCCAAATCCATCTTTATCTTACAATGCACTCAGTCGAATAGAATATTGTCAGCATATTGTCAGTCAGACAGTGACATCAGTGACAATTTTAAATATTTGACATGGTGTCGGGAATATTTTGAGTTGTTGATTAAATAATATTGATATATTATAGTGTATTTGATAAATAATTGATTTAAGACGTGAACTTAATAAAAAGTTATTTATTGTGTATTATTTGTGGAAGATCCAAGCAGAGAATACATCAGGATAATATATTCTGTGATCCAAGATGTTCAAAATTGTAAGCGTTCCATAGTAACAATATATTATTAAAAAATCACTTTAACACTTTTCTTCTTTTCTCGATTGAGTATTAGTTTTTGTTGTACATATAAAAAACACTGAATATAAGTTAGTGAAATAATTATCACATTTATTAACTGAATTAATAATTTGCAATTATACAATAACAGTTATCCAAGAACATTCAAAAGCCATCTCTTTAAGTTAATGATGACATTGTTAAGTAGAATGACATTCTAGTAACTTTTACATATCCATACCAGTGTGAATTTTACTACACATAATTTGCCGTGTAAAGACAGAAAAAGTAGGGCTAGCCGTAAAATATTTGCGAATTATGTACCGACGGCCTTAATGTAAAATGTTTTGTATAGTTTTGTTTAATTTTTAATAATAGTGATAGCATGTTTCATGATTTTTTAAAGATTGTCATTTTTACCTCTATAAAAATAAGTAACATTTCTTTGTCTATAAATTTCAGATTCATTCTTTCAAAGCTGGTGCTGCAGGTATACAGACTTTGGGCAGTGCTGTCACTATAGCACAAGTGATCCCTTCTCGTACTCAAGCTGTTGTTTACAGTGCTAGTTCAACTCCGCAATTTACCCCCGCAAGAATAACTGTTGCTACTACAACTTCCACACCGAGACCCACTCAGCCCAGATCTCTGGTAAGTAATAGTTTGTATTGATTTTTTACCAGCGCTTACAGATTGTAACTTACAAACCATATTAACTTGTACTAAACTCGGATTCACGAGTAAACAGTGCACTCCGTATGACAAGCGAGGTTGCCGTTTAAAAGCTAGGCATATTCTTGATCAGAAAGTACAGAACCGCTCTTATGTATGATAACTGATAACATTAAACCATCCAATGAATTAGAAGTAAATGTAACATTTACAAAATCACACAAAATTTAATAAAACATTTTCATTGAAATTTTTGAAGTGAAAACTTCTTTAGGAACGTTGTGCGATTTTTGGATAGGGGAAAACGCATTGAATTCGATACCGTCATTGCGACCGTCATCGCGACCGTCATTGCGACCGTCATCGCGACCGTCATGTACATATATATAAATTGTAGAAAAGTATTTAAATTTAAAATAAATGTAAAACCTATTTTAGGAGGGGGAAAAAGGACTTATTTCGCGATTGTCATCTCTTTGGCGAAATAAGTAAGTATCTATATTATGTGTATGTATACATAAATTGTATAGAAGTATTAAAATTTAATATAAATGTAAAACCTATTTTTGGATGGGGAAAAAGGATTTATTTCGCGACCGTCATCTCTTCGACTAAATAAATTTTGTACGTATATTTATTGAAGTGAAAACTCCTTCAGGGACGTTGTGCACATTTTGGATGGGAAAATGTATTAAAATGGCGACCGTCATCGCTTCGAAGAAATACATTTTTGAAGTGAAAATCTTTTGGGGACGTTGTGCACTTTTTGGATGGGGAAAAATTATTAAATTAGCGACTGTCATCACTTCGACGAAATACATTGTTGAAGTAAAAACTTCTTTAGGGACGTTGTGCACTTTTTAGGTGTGGAAAAAGTATTGAATTAGCGACTGTCATCGCGACCGTGAAAACTTCTTTAGAGACGTTGTGCACTATTTGGATGGAAAAAAGGATTAAATTAGCGACCGTCATCGCTCCGATGAAATTGATTTTTGAAGTAAAAACTTCTTGAGGACGTTGTGCACTTTTTGCATGGGGAAAAATTAATAAATTAGCGACCGCCATCACTTCGACGAAATCAATTTTTAAAGTGAAAACTTCTTTAGGGACGTTGTGCAATTTTTGGATGGGAAAAAGTGTTAAATTAGCGACCGTCATGCGTCATCGCGACCACGAAATAAATATTTGAAGTAAAAACTTCTTGAGGGACGTTGTGCACTTTTTGGATGGGGAAAAATTATTAAATTAGCGACCATCGCTTCGATGAAATAAATTTTTGAATTGAAAGTTTCCTTAGGGACGTTTCTTTGAATTAAAAACTTCTTGAGGGACGTTGTGCACTTTTTGCATGGGGAAAAATTAATAAATTAGCGACCGCCATCGCTTCGACGAACTAAATTTTTAAAGTGAAATTTCTTTAGGGACGTTGTGCAATTTTTGGATGGGAAAAAGTATTAAATTAGCGACCGTCATCGCTCCGACGAAATAAATAATATTTGAAGTAAAAACTTCTTGAGGGACGTTGTGCACTTTTTGGATGGGGAAAAATTATTAAATTAGCGACCGTCATCGCTTCGACGAAATAAATTTTTGAATTGAAAGTTTCTTTAGGGATGTTGTGCACTTTTTGGATGGGGGAAAAGTATTGAATTAGAGACCGTCTTCGCGACCGTCATCGCTTCGACGAAATAAATTTTTGAAGTGAAAACTTCTTTAGGGACGTTGTGCACTTTTTGGATGGGGAAAAAGTATTAAATTAGCGACCGTCATCGCTTCGACGAAATAAATTTTTAATTGAAAATTTCTTCAGGGACGTCGTGCACTTTTTGGATGGGAAAAAGTATTAAATTAGCGACCGTCATCGCGACCATCATCGCTTTGACGGAATAAATATTTGAAGTGAAAACTTCTTGAGGGACGTTGTGCATTTTTTTGATGGGGAAAAAGTATTGAATTTGCGACCGTCATCATTTCGCTGAAATAAATTTTGTACATACATATTATATAAATTACGTGTATGTAATACATAAATAGCATAGGGCATACGCATCGCGTATATGATATAGGTATAGCACATCTTTTTGGATGAAGAAAAAGCATTGAGCTCGTAATTTATTTATTATAAGAAGTTTTCACTTCTGTCGGCACTCCCACGAGTGCCTTCAATTTTTTTACTAAATTACATAGGGTGTGACAACGAGACGGAATCTACTAGGGAAATTGTCAGCGATATTAACAATTCCGTCGGCAAAAATACGTAGCTGTGCAGTGGCTACAAATTTAAATTAGTAATTCATATACCTACAGGATGTCCCAACTTAGACTAATGAAATAAAGATAGGACTTAAAATTCAAAACAAAAACTAACAGTGTTAAGTCGAAATTAGCATCTCTACTCGATTTTGGAAAAGTCGTCCTCACTGGAACTGTCGGTATTGTCTGTTATAATCGCCGGTAAGATATCTTCTTGTAAGTTGTCAGCTATCCACATTTCTTTTTCAACTTTGATGACATGCTGTATACAGGGTGTTTCATTGGGAAACGGAAATACTTTAATTGGGAATAGAGGTCACCGAGGCGGTTCTACATTTTTTGCCCTACCGACTTTTATAACCGACTTACAGGGTGTTTTATCGATTTTGCCAATTTCTTTCCTAAGCCATAACTTTAGAACCATCCTGTATGTTTTTTTTTATATTGGGTACAAATGTGTCTCATCCAAAACCCAAACGACCGACATACTAATCACAAGAAAAATCCAGGTCTGGATTAACAAAAAAATTATAAAGTAATTGTGACCTTAAAACAACACCCTGTATATTAAAATTCTGAAAATCTGTTTGCATATTTTAAAAGAGCACAAAAAACTAAGTCTAACCGTTTGCTTCAATTTTTCGGCCAGACAATTTTATGACTTTAATTTTGAAATTATATTGAATTTTTTAAGAACTCAACATTAAAAAGCAGGTATTATTAACTTTTAATTATAAATTATTAAAGCTATTGAATAAATCCTTATTTTAAAATTGGTCAATACTTATTTACCACATTGGAACGACCCAATTATTAATCACAAGAAAAATCTAGGCCCGGATTAACAAAAAAACATAAAGTAATTGTGACCTTGAAAGAACACCCTGTATATTGACATTTTCAAAATTTGTTTGCTCATTTGAAAACACCTCAAAAATCTGAGTTTATCGGTTTGCTTTAATTTTTTGTGGAGGAAATTTAATTACTTTAATTTTGAAATTAAATATATTGATACTTTTAAGAACACTGAAATTAAAAAGCAGATTTTAAAAGCACTTTTAACAATAAATTATTAAAGTTATTAAGTAAATACCCATTTTAAAAATAATCAATACTTATTTACGACATTCGAACGACCCACTTACAAATCACAACAAAAATCCAGGTCCGGATGAACAAAACAATATCAAGTAATTGCAACCTTGAAACAACACCCTGTATATTGAAATTTTCAAAATCCGTTTGAAAAGCACAAAAAACTAAGTTTAATCGTTCGCTTAAATTTTTTGGCCAGATAATTTAATGAATTTAATTTTGAAATTATGTCGAAATTTTTAAGAACTCTGGGAACTCATAATAAAAATTTCGATATAATTTCAAAGGTAATGTCATTAAATTGTCTGCACAAAAAATTAAAGCAGGACATTAAACTTAGTTTTTCGTATTCTCTTCAGGTGTACAAACGTATTTTAAAAATTGCAATATACAGGGTGTTTTTCAAGGTCACAATTACTTTGTATTTTGTTGTTAATACGGACCTGGATTTTTCTTATGATTAGTAAGTGAGTCCTTCTAACGCAGTAAATAATAACTGATTATTTTTAAAATTAGTATTTATTTATTAACTTGAATAATTTAATATTAAAAGTGCTTTAAAAACCTGCTTAGTAATTTCAGGGTTCTTAAAAATTTGAATATATTTAATTACAAAATTGAGTTAATAAATTTTTGCAAAAAAATCAAAGTTAACCGACAAACTCGGATTTTTGTGGTCTTTTCAAATGTGCAAACAAATTTTAAAAATGTCGATATACAGGGTGTTGTCTCAAGGTCACAATTACTCTGTGTTTTTTTGTTAATCCGGACCTGGATTTTCCTTGTGATTAATAATTGGGTCTTTCCAATGTGGTAAATAAGTCGTGATTCATTTTAAAATGAGTATTTATTCAATAACTTTAATAATTTATAATTAAAAGTTAATAATACCTGCTTTTTAATGTTGAGTTCTTAAAAAATTCAATATAATTTCAAAATTAAAGTCAAAACATTGTCTGGCCGAAAAATCGAAGCGCACCATTAGACTTAGTTTTTTGTGCTCTTTTCAAATATGCAAACAGATTTTCAAAATTTCAATATACAGGGTGTTGTTTTAAGGTCACAATTACTTTATAATTTTTTGTTAATCAGGACCTGGATTTTTCTTGTGATTAGTATGTCGGTCGTTTGGGTTTTGAATGAGACATATGTGTACCAAATACTAAAAAAATATACAGGGTGGTTCTAAAGTTATGGCTTAAAAAAGAAATGAGCAAAATCGATAAAACACCCTGTAAGTCGGATATAAAAGTCGGTAGGGAAAAAAATTAGTATACCTGGAACGGCCTCGGTGACCTCTATTCACCATTAAAGTATTTCCGTTTCCCAATGAAACACCCTGTATAATTTTGCCACTGTTCGGCAGAGACATTGACAAATTCACGATATTGCACACGATCTTTTTTAAAGTCAGTGTTTCGGGCAGCAACGTAATGTTTAAATTGACTCCAAACCATCTCTATCGGATTGAGCTTACAGTGATATCGAGGCAATCATAATACTTCTACAGCAAGTATTTCTCGACCAAATTTTCGATGTAATACTTGTCGTATATATCTGCATAACTATTTGCTACATCCAATAGTCCTTACTTTAAATAATCTTTTTCAAAAAATCTATTATTTCTCTCTCCTAACCATTCTTGGATTTCATGTTTGTTCCAGAAGCTTCTTGAAAAATTTTATTTGTATGAATGATATGGAGCATTATCCATTATTACCAGTTTTTTCTCCCTTCGGGAGGTTTGTGATTAGCTTATTTTCAAACCAATCTTCGAAAGACTCGCCGCGCCGTTCATTTCGCCATGGTAGTCACCTGAATCTTTTTTTGCTAAAAATACACATTCTGAACTTGGTACAAAACCTCTAACAGATCCAACATCTAACAAGACAAATCTCGGACACTAGTCAAGCCTTCTAAAAATGTATCCTTATATGGTTGAATCCGTCCATACCTTATTTACTGTATACCCGATATTTACCCAACTGTCATCCAAATAGAAAATATTGTATCTTCGCGATCGATAATTCTGTATTTTTCTGAGAAATTTATGCCTCTCATTTATTATGTCATCATTACTGCTTTCTTTCCTCTTTTTCATTTTTTTATAAGTGTTCTCAATTGGCTCGTGATAATTGATATTCTCATCGTAGGTAAACTCCCGTATCGTTTTACGCGCATCTGAAGCGCAGCGTTTTCTTCCATTTGATTTATAGTCCAAGTAATGAAGCTTAAAATAGGACAAAACCTCGCAATTTTTACAGAATGGATCGATTTGCTTGAAAATTT
Source organism: Diabrotica virgifera virgifera (assembly GCF_917563875.1). Taxonomy (NCBI): domain Eukaryota; kingdom Metazoa; phylum Arthropoda; class Insecta; order Coleoptera; family Chrysomelidae; genus Diabrotica; species Diabrotica virgifera. Next base: position 25,307,021 of record NC_065443.1, read on the forward strand.
GAGAATAAGTAGTGGATAGTCCAACGATCAAAATCTATATGATGCCGAAAGGCGCTTTTATGGTTCTTTTCATGAGCATTTTTCAGTGCGTCACAGTTTTTCGATTTCTTTCTAACGCATTAAATTGTATGTGACAGAAAAAAACGCACGTCGCTGATTACATTTCGTCGGTGACATTTATAACATTTAATCTAGTTGTCAATAGATGGCGCTAATAATATAATATTAAATAATATTATATTCTATATAAAAAAAAATTTAATCTGTACAATTTATAAGACTATACAAATCAAAGAAAATAGCATTTTATAAATGCAATAAACAAAATTGATTTTTTTTTATACCAAATTGCAAATAAAATGTGACAACTGTCAGATTTAACTAAAATGTCATGTTAGAATAAATGTCATAAATGTGTATTTATCACGGACTAACCTTTTTTCTATCATTTGTGACGCACTGAAAAATGCTCATGAAAAGAACCATACCATGGGGTGGTTGCCACCCCATCTCGGGGGGTGGAATTTTTTTTTTATATTTTGACCGCAAGAGTTGGTACAAACATTCATTATAAGCAAAAAACGTTCTATACATTTTTTTGATAAAATTAATAGTTTTCTATTTATTCGCTATCGAAAGTGTTAGTTTTATATCGAAAAAATCAATGTTTTTAATCAGTTTTCTGCTAATAACTCAAAAAGTTTTCGTTTTATCAAAAAAACTTTACTTAACAAAAATGTATCTTTTGAAAAAATAAACAAAACCTTTTTTTTTTTTCTTTGAGACCAACAGTAATCGAGATATACTTTATTATATGTTGGCTCTTCTTCGTCAAATGCTAAATATTGTAGTTTCAAAGTCAAAGGACGGGAAATCTATGCATTTTTCGAGGATTACTTGTTCAAACTAATTTAAAGTATTTAAAAATGTGTATCCCCAGAAATAAAAAAATCTCTAGCTAAAAAGATTAAGTGACTTATAATGAAAAGAATGTGAGTCCCTATGTTTTTCAGAAAAAAAGTGATCGTAAACAACCCCCTAATCACCACCCTAATTAAAATTTGTCATTGACCTGATTTGGTTTCCTTGATTTATGTATTATTAATAGGTTCTAGAAGTTTGATCGGCTTAGAATGATTAGTCTTAAAAAAATTGAGTTAAAAGCGAATAACGAGTTTTTGTTAAAAAATGCCCTTTTCTTCAGAATAGATAGATTAGCATCAGAGATACGAAAAAATATTTAAATATGAAATTGTAGCTTATTTACCAAGAACTTGGTTTGCAAAAAATTTTGTACGGAAAAAATTGAGTGAGCTATTGACAATTAAAACTTGTAATATCATGCAAAAACCACCTTTACCAACCCTTTCAATGCCACCTCTTTTTATGACTGAGAATTTTAAAAGGATTTAATATTAATAGCCTTATATATCTTATAACAACCTACAAAATTATTTTTAACGAACTTTCTAAGCTAAAAAATAAAAAAGTTACGGTTAAAAAATCAATATATTTTTTTGAAAAAAAAAAAGGAGAAATCCAATTGGAAGCATAATAATAGCGGTGTTTTTAGTCATTGGCCTTATTTATTCTTCTTTATTTATGCATTATTAATAGATTCTAGAAGTTTGACTGTCTTAGAATGATTAGTTTTTAAAAAACTGAAGTTGGTGAATAACGAATGTTTGCAATTTGGTAAAAAATGCCATTTTCTTCAGAATAGAAAGATTAGCGTCAGAGATACTAAAAAATGTTTAAATATGAAATTGTAGGTAATTTAATTCCCAAGAACTTGGTTTGATAACATTTGTTCTACGGCAAAAATTGAGTGAATCGTAAATGAGTATATGTACCATCGAAAAACATTGATTTTTTAGATATAAAACTAACACTTTCGATAGCGAATAAATCAAAAACTATTAAATTTATCAAAAAAATGTATAGAACATTTTTTGCTTAGAATGAATGTTTTTATTAACTTTTGCGGTCAAAATATAATAAAAAATTTCCACCCCCGAGATGGGGTGGCAATCACTCCCATGGTAAAAGCGCCTGTCGGCATCATACAGTTTTTAATCCATGGACTATCCACTACTTATTCTCAAATTTTCAAGCAAATTGATCCATTCTGTAAAAATTGCGAGGTGAAAAGCTTTGGTTCCTGGACTATTACATTGTTCATAAGAGCCAACGCTGAAATCTACAAGTGAATCCGAATATAGCTCAATCCTCTGAGTGAACTTGTGCCTTGTTTACATGAATACTTACAAAGTAAAAAATGTAACAGGTATAAGTTAGAAAAAAATAATTATTAAAATGCTGGACAATATAACGTCTTGCCTGTAGGTTTTAATTTTTTTAGAAAAAAGAAAAAATTCTAGTTACAATAAAAAAAATCTTAAAGTATTTAAAGTATTGTCTTGTTTAATCTTGGTTGTTATCTGCTGGTTCCAAATCGGCGAAGAATATATTTAAACGTTGTCTGGTCGTTCTACTTATGCAATTCATCGCATTTGTGACCTTATGTCCATTTTTGTCAAATTCCGTTTTTATTTCATTGATTAGGTTAGTAGGTGTGGTGTACTACATTTTTGTCCCTCATGTATTTTATTATTTTCATATACCTATGTTATATGTGTCTGGTGTCTCGCAATTTATCATCACTGTGTTGTCTGCTAAGGATTTTGTAATGTATTGTGAGTTTTCTGCTATTATACTGTGAAATCTTCATCGCTAGTTGATGCTGCATACTGCGTGAGAAGAGGTTGAGTTGCAATACACTCATTTAATATTATTTGTTGGGTGTTGTAAGGTGGGACAGCCTGTATAGTAATTCCGTTGTTTGTGTTTGGCAGTGGTTGGTTATAAGTACATAGTTCCTGGCACATTAAAAGCAGGTAAATTATTAATTTTTATCTGTTAGTCAATTAACTACTTTGTATTATTTCACTGATATGTTAATTTGTTTTGTTTTTGTGATTCACACTTTCGTAGCACTATTGATAACGGAGAAATACACGTCTATGCTACGATATCCAAGCAAATACTTGAAATTGTATGAAAATTGTTTTATACAATATCATAAGTTTTTTTAAATTAAATGCCAATAAAAATATTAACTTCTGTAATTGGTTGTAACTCATTTATACACACTTGCAACTATAACACTAAAACCCAGTGATCTATTTATAGGACGGGTCAAAATTCAAAAATTCAGAGATAAAACAATTTCATGAATATTTACATATTTACAGTTGAGTCCAGGCTTCTTTACCCGTGTGCCATTAATAACTGGCGAGATAAAACACATACTTTTTATCTAGCCTCATTGTCTTTCACGCATGAAACCAAAGACAAACCAGCTATCGCCTGTTATTAAGTAAAGACATGATATTTTTATGAACGCTCTAGACTCAGTACAGGGTTATTCACTATATTTTGACCCCCCTGTAAACTGCTTTATTTACAGAATTAGAAAAAAATGTTAAATACAAAAGTTATTCGATTTTTAAATTATGATTTTTTGACATATATCGTACTAGTGACGTCATCCATCTGGGCGTGATGACGTAATTGACTTTTTTTATATGAGAATAGGAGCCGTGTGCTAGCTCATTTGAAAGGTTATTCAATTCCCTATTCAGTAATATAAACATTAACATGATTAATTATGATCTTGATCTAATAATAATGAAACTTTACTACAAATTAACATGATTATTTTTATGCAGGGTGTCAAAAAAAAAAGTTTTTAATTAAATTAATTGACACAAAAAGAATGTATGTAATTTATTCAATTCAAAATACTCTCTACTGCTGTGAGAAAACAGAAATAAATTTATTGGACAAATAAACATTACTTTTCACTTAAATTAAATGAGCAAGCTGCCACCGATCTGCCTATTGACAGTTTAAAGATTGAATTTAATTGAATTCTAACAGCAGTAGAAGATATTTTGAATTAAATAAATTACATACATTCTTCTTTTTGTGTGAATAATATTAATTAAAAAAAATTATGGACACCCTGTATAAATAATTATGTTAATGTTTATATTACTGAGTAGAGAATTGAATAACCTTTCAAATGAGCTAGCACAAGACCCCTGTTCTCATTTAAAAAATAGTTGATTACGTCATCACGCCCAGATGGATGACGTCACTAGTATGATATATATGTCAAAAAATCTTAATTTATAAATCGAATAACTTTTGTATTTTACATTTCTTTCTAATTCTGTAAATAAAGCAGTTTACAGGGGGGTCAAAATATAGTGAATAACCCTGTACATCGAAAAGAGATAGGTACAAAAAAGACGCTTCGGGACGTTTTCAGATTTTAGGTACAATTTGTGAAGTTTCTTATTTATTTACTTACTTGTCACTGTCAGTTTGTTGGATTTTTGCCGTTTTTATCGTGTTTTTGCATTTAGAAGTTATTAATATTACACAAACAGTTGTTTTCACAACTAATTTTATATTGGAGTTTAAAATTTTATGGTAGTATATTTTATTTTGCCATTAATTTACATACAAAGTTAACCTCTTCACAGTTAAGGAATGGTTTTGTTTAAGTTTCCGCAAAAGTTGAATAAATAACAAAAATAATAGTTATTTATGATATAAGTGTTAAAAGTACATTTTAAGGCACGCATGTGAAAGTTTGCAGAATGAGCGAAGCGAATTCTGCAATTCACATGAGTGTCTTAAAAATGTACTTTTTAACACGTATATCATACAATATTTTTTCTACAAACGTTATAAAATACAATTTATAAAATACAATATTTTTGTTAATTGCTGCAACCATGAAACCTATGACCCATAAAAGGTAGAACTGGTTGTCTACACTCGAGGGGAATGTCTAAAAATTCTTAGCGAAAATATTATACCGTTACATAAACTTGTTTTTTCTACAAACGTGTTAAAAATGCAATAATACAGTTTAAATTAAATTTTAAAAAACCTTTTAAACCACCTTTTTCAAATTGCGCAAGTTGTACTATTAATAGGTTTGTGCTAAAATCAGTTTCAAACGGTTTGAAACCATCAATAGTGGACCAGCGCGAGTAGAGGGAATAGCACTGGTGACTGTATTATGTTCTCTCACTGACCAACTGTTTGCTGACGGTTTTTGACTAGTTTGACTGTTTGCTAGAACAAACCTATTATTAATGTTAATAAATGAAATATAAATATTTTGACGTTTTACAATTTGACAATTCACTTTTAACTGCAGTGCCTCAAAAATTTTAAAGCACTAGTGCTTTAAAGTAGCATTTTTAACGCTCCTATGGAGTGCTAAAAATTGCATTTTTAACACGGTTGTAGAAAAAATATTTTATTGTCAAGTATTTATATTATAGATAACGAATATTTAATCACTAATGATATTAAAAGAATTTATTAATCTACTTCAAATGTAGCTGTAATTCTGCACCAAAATTTTAAAGCAAAACGTAACATTTTACATTCTATTTATTTAATAACTTCAAATTTTATAATATTATCCGTGATCGGAGCAGTAGTCACTTTCTGTCACTTGTTGTTGCGTGAAATATATTTCCGACTTATTTCGTATGCTTTTTAAATGATGACGCACGGGTAAAGAATCATGGACTCAACTGTAGAACAATATTACTGATAAAATTGTATTCACAGTCCCTGCTCAATTTATTAGACTCGCCCTAGAAACATAAGTTTTTTTACGTTGAAGCATCTTAAAGGTATCTTCAAAGTACTGCTAAATCGGTTAAATAACAATTACTTAATAATCGTGCTACATAATTAAGTTAAAAATGGTGAAATTTTTTTATTGAATTGTGAAAACTTGACAGATAGTAATATAATGTGCTATAAGTGTGCAATGACTCAACTGTTTTCAACTTTAGTTTTTTAGTTAAATTAATTATTGGTGTCCAATTTTCTTAGTAGCGGCGAGTATTAATATAGTTCTAACTTAACGTTAGTTTTTAATTTGTTTAATTTATATTAAGATAATAATAGAAATATGTTAATTTCTAGAAGACGAATATCTTTGATTGGATTTTTTTCATATGAGTGATTGTGAAGATCTTTCTGTCAAGCAAATCTCTTATGTTACTGCTGTATTAGAAAATACCACATGTAGACAAAGAGAAATAGCAAAAAAAATGTGATGTATCTTAATCGTTAGTTCGAAGGTTGAGTCAAAAACTTAAAGAGAGACATCCTATTTATACATCGGTTTGGAGCGGTCGGTAGGGCAGAAAGATTTCAGTCGCCTCGGGAGGGAAACGAATTTTAAATAATTTGAAAGTGTAAAACTTTAATTCGGATATCTTTTGATGGGTATGGATGGATACCCAACCACCAATTTGGTTTTCGAAAGAAACGCTCAACGATACAGTAGGTTCGTAGAATTGTATACACCATAAATTCTGCAATGGAAAGAAAACAGTATTGCACAGCTGCCTTTCTAGATGTTAGTCAAGCCTTTGACAAGGTTTGGCAAACAGGCCTGATTTTCTTAATCAAGAAATATCTTCCCATCACCTACCTGAAACTGTTAAAATCATATCTAAGTGAAAGAGAATTCCAAACAAGAGGGAATGAAAGTAATTCCAACAATTTTCCTATAAAATCTGGTGTCTCACAGAGCAGCATTCTTGGAACAATATTATATGTGCTATACACAGCAGATCTACCTTCTAATAATGAAACCGTCACTGGTACGTTTTCAGATGATGCCGTCATCCTTGCAGCCGATGAAAATCCAATTATAGCGTCTAACCTTCTACAGGAACAACTGAATGAACTCGGGACGTGGTTAAACAAGTGGAGAATTAAAGTTAATGAAACAAAATCAGTCCGAGTGACTTTTACCTTGAGAAGAGACCAGTGTCCCCAATTTCACTCAACAATATCCAACTTCCTCAACCCTCTAGCACCAAATATCTAGGAATACATCTTGAATCAAAACTCAGTTGAAAAGAACATATTCTGAAGAAGCAAATTGACCTAAGAATGAAAGATCTAAATTGGCTGGTCGGTAGGAAATCGAAACTGACCCTAGAAAATAAAATCCTTGACTACAAAGCTGTCATAAAACCTATCTGGACATATGGAATCCAACTTTGGGGATGTGCGAACAAGTCAAATACAACCATAGTTCAAATAAGCCAATCGAAAATACTCCGAAGGATAACTGATGCACCATGGTATGTGTCAAACCTAACGCATTATCAAGACATAAAAATCCCGTTCATGCAGTATGTGATCACTAAAAATATAGTATGAAGCACCATGGAGGACTGGAATCATACAGCAATCCCCTATTTTAACCGCTAATCGAACATCATACTAATAGAAGAGTCAAAAAGTATTAGATTGACTTGAGAAACAGTTAAAGTGGTCTTATCACTGGAGAAGACCTCACTAAGCCAGTAGGAGCCTTTGTTCCACAGCCAACAAAAATTGATTGCTAAATAGTGTGACTTTATAAAAAAAAAATAGAATTTCAGTTTTTAGTTAACAGATAATGAAACGCATTATAATATTTACATCTTTTTACTGTCCTAAACCAACTTATTATCTTTAAGATTTTGTTTATTGTAACTACATAAAAATTTTTATTTTTTCTAAAAAAAAATTGAAATATACAGGCAATTCGTTATCTTGTCCAGCATTTTCATACTTTTTTTTTCTAACTTATACTTGTAGTTCTACCCTATCAATAGTAATATCAATATTAATATCCAGATTTAGCCATACGGCTCACACTCCCTCTAAGGGGAAAATTGACTCATCACAGATACCTACGGTATCAAAAGGATTGAGCTCTGGTGGGACTCTTTCCGTGTTGTCGAGCCCTAGGTGACTTGGTATGCAGGTGTATCTCCCAAAAATTTTCGTACGCATCTGGCCGTTGCGAGTAGTACAGCTTTCTGCATGGTCTTGTAAAGATGTTCATTTAGACCCAGCTTTTTTATTCTTTTGAGGAAGTTCTTCGGAATGACTCCAGTAGTAGACATAATAATAGGTATCGTCTGGGTATTTGCATTCTCCATTGTCTTCTTATTTGAATTTCCAGATCTCTGTACTTGGCGATCTTTTCAGTAAATTTACTATGTAGATTATTGTTGTTAGGTATCGCCACATCATTTAGTGTTGTTTGTCTTGTTAATTTATTAGTACTAGTCAGAGATCAGGTCTATTCTGTGCCACAGTTTGGTCTGTGAGTACAGTGCGGTCCCAGTATAGCTTGTAGTTGCCATCCTCAAGCATACTCTCAGGGACTTATTGATAATATGGGAGATGGTCCGTTGGGAGAAGTTCCAGCTTGATAGCTATCTCTTGGTGAAGGATTTTTCCCACTGCGTCATGCCGTTCCTTGTATTCAGTTGTAGTAAATGCCTGGCAGCCCCCTGTAAGATGTTGGATGGTTTCTTCCGTTTGACATCCATATCGGCATTTGTCGTTTTGGACCTGAGGGTCTTTGATGATATATTTCAGGTAATTTTTGGTTGGTATAACCTGATACTTAATGACCAGTAATGAACCCTCCATTTCAGGGAACATCTTTTCTGATGTCAACCAATAGTTCGACGCTGTATTGTCGACATAGTCTTGGCTGACCTCATTGGGATGTCGCCCGTGCAGATGTTTACCCATCCAGGTGCGCATTTTTTCGTCTAGTCTTAGTAACGTGGTTTATGCGCATTTCTGGTTCCCTCAGTTTGATCGGTGTTGTGTCATCTACTGCGCAAATAGCGCGATGTAGAGTAGATGTTTCAGCTTGTATCTGAAAATAAATTCTTAAATTAGCAATTTGTTTATCTAATTGCTCACCTATATCCATAAGTCCTCTTCCTCCTAGATTCCGTGGTAATGTTGTTCTTTCTACTGCACTTTTAGGATGGTGTTTTTGTGCCTTTGTGAGGTGTGTTCTTACTTTTCGCTGAAGATTCTGTATGTCCGTTTTTGTCCACTTAACAATGCCAAATAAATAGCTAAGCGCGGAACATGCGTAGGTGTTTAGTGCCTTAAACAAATTTCTACTGTTAAGGTGTGAACTAAGCAGCTGTTTTATCCTTCGTATAAACTCAATAGTTATCTCAGTTTTCATTTGCTTATGGTCAATTTTCCGCGCTTGCTTTACTCCGATATTTATACATATCGTTTTCACCCATGGCCTCGATGTTCTGGCCATTTTGCATATCGAATCCTCCGGGCTGTACTTTTCCTCTGACTATATTTAAAACACGGCACTTGTCTAGTCCGAAGTGCATACTAATATCATTAGAAAAAGTTTCTATAGTTTTTAGCATCTCATCGAGTTAAATTCGAGTGGAAGCCATTAATTTCAAATCATCCATGTACATGTACAATAAATGATTAAGCTTCGCCACCACATTGTTGTTATTTTTGATGCTAAAACCTGCATCTGTGGAGTTCAATAGCTGAGATAGTGGGTTCATAGCTAGACAGAACCACAGAGGACTCATCGAATCTCCCTGAAATCTCCGGAGGTCGATTTATATTAATATTACTATTGATATTACTATTAAACCATTTTTTTCGTATATCTTACGACAAACGAGTAATTGGACTTCCTTACACTAATGGCGCACTGTGTATGTGCGAATATACAGAGAGGGGCTAAATTATGGAATAAATTAATTTTCTCCAAAATGGACGATTTTGGAGAAAAATCCCGAAACTGGTCGATTTATATTTTTAAATTACAAATTTTTGGCATATATCTCATACCAGTGACGTCATACATATGGGCGTGATGGCGTAATCGATGATTTTTTTAAATGAGAATAGGGGTCGTGTGGTAGCTCATTTTAAAGGTTGTTCAATTCTCTATTCAGTAATATAAACATTATTTTATTTATTTAGCGTATGGCTCAATACATGGAATAAATACAATAATAATTGTAAAAAAAACGTAAGTACATAATTCAAAAATACAAACATAAGCTTATATAAAAACGAACATAGACAAAATACAGATAAAATATAAGATAATACAAACAGATAAGGTTATATCGTTAAGTCAAATTGAGCTATCCATTCAAGGCCTGCAGGCGTAGTTTTGAAAAAGTCTTTTGGGTCTCCTCGGTATGCCCTCAATTCACATGTCTCCACTATGTGTTGGATGGTTTGATCTGGAGCACCACAGTCGCAGCTGGAGGTAGGCTGTTTTCCCCATTTATGTAGGTTGTGTGCGCATACTGCATGTCCCGTTCTAATTCGGTTTAGGCTCTTCCATATGTTTCGTGGCTGGTCGAAGCCATAGGGCTTTTGGACTGGGTCAATAAGGTTGGATACTTTAGGTGAGGCTTCTTCAGTGCTTCTTCTTCTGCGCCATCTGGAGGTAACATTGAAATCATCTGCTGTTAGCTGTTGGGCTGTTCTTATGGGTGGTTTTCTGGATGGGAGTCGGTTTGCTGCTAAACTCGGGATGTCTTCATGGATTGGTAGTTGCAAGTTGCTATTTACTTTCGAATACTCCGTTATCAAGGCCTTCTGTCTTCGTAGAATAGGCGGAGGTATATGGCTAAGGATGGGAAGCCAATATAGTGGAGTAGTCTTAATGCAGCCACTAATCATTCTCATTGCTATATTAAGCTGCGTATCAACTATCTTCACATGACGACTATTTAGCCAGACCGGTGCACAGAACTCTGCCACAGAGTAGACCATACTTAGCACAGATGTTCGTAGTGTGTCCGCAGATGCGCCCCAGTTGGTACCACAAAGATTCTGAATAAGGTTATTTCTACTACTTATTTTTTGTGCAGTTATTTGTAGATGTTTTTTAAACGAGAGAGTCCTGTCCTAGGTAACCCCCAGATATTTTGGGTAAGGTTGGTAGGGTAGTGCTACATTTCTCATTTTGGCCTCTAATTTTTGGTTTGCCCGTTTGTTATTGAGGTGAAAACAGCTTACCTCAGTTTTATTTAAGTTGGGTATCGGGCGCCATTTTGTGAAATATTCATATAGTTTGTTGAGGTCGTTTGTCAGCACGTTTTGAGTAATTTCAAACTGTTTGTGTTGTACTGCTATTGCTAGGTCGTCAGCGTAGCCAAACTTCCATCAGTGTCAGGTAGGTCCGATATATATAAGTTGAAAAGCATCGGAGCAAGGACTGATCCTTGCGGTAGTCCATTATTTAATTTCCTGTTTGCTTATGTCATTACCGTGGATTACCTGGAAGTATCGATCAGAGAGCATGTTGTTTATTAGTTGCAATATTCTTTGGCATGAGATTAGTTTGGTTAGTTTATAGAGGAGTCCCTCCTTCCATACTGTGTCGTAGGCAGCTGTCAAATCCACAAAGACTACAGCCGTCTTTTGTTGCTTTTGGAAGCCTGCTTCCATATGCGTAGTTAGACTTAGAACCTGATCTGCGCAGCTTCGATTAGGTATGAAACCTGCTTGTTCGAGTGGGATATTTTCAAGAATTTGTGGGCCTATTCGGTTTAGGATAAGTCGTTCCAGCAGTTTATAGCAGCAACTGAGAAGTGCTATAGGACGATAGCTTTCAACTTTATCGTGGGGTTTATTGGGTTTTAATACAGCAATTATTTTGCTCGTTTTAAAAGCTTTTGGTATGTTTCCAGTTCTAAGGATCAGTGAATAGAACGCAGCCAACCATTTTCTTGTCCTTTGACCGCATTGTAGTAGGAACTCAGGATGTATCCCATCAAAACCAGGCGCCTTGCCAGTTTTCATGTCTCGGAGGGCTGATGTTATTTCTTCGTTGGTGAATTCGTGGGAGAACCTTGGGTTATGTCCGGCTGTTTGACGTAAGTTGTTGAGTTCCTTTTTTTATATATTTTGTATGTTCTTTATCACGTGGAGCCCTAGATAGGGTCACTATTCTGCTAGCTATTTGGTCGGGGGACAAAAAGTGGGGTTCTCGAACGAGCGGGGCACTTCCCCCTAGCTTTCTAAGTAGGCTCCAAGATTGTCTGCTCGATCTTTTAAAGTCTATTTTCTCCGTTGTTTTTATCCATTTATCTCTCCGGGTTTCATTTAATGTTTGCAATAGGTCATTAGCTACATCTGGGTCACCATTCTCTATAGTCATTGTAGAGTTCTTCACATTCATTATTCCAGCCTGGGATATACTCTTTGCGGTAACCTCTTGGTATACACTTTTTTGCAGTTGATATCACTGCACCTACAAATCTATCGTAGCTTTCCGGTGTGGCTGGAACCCATCTTATAGTTTTATCAAGTTCAGTAGAGAATTTTTGCCAGTCTGCCTTCTGAAAATTCCATCTTGGTCTGGGAGTGGATCGGACTATCGGGACCTGGATGCCTACTTCATATATTATTGGACGATGTTGGCTGTGTGAGAAATTCTTCAGGACTTTTCTTGTTATATTGACAGGTTGATTTTGAGAGTTTTGGGTTGAGAAACAGAGGTCTGGGTTGTATTCCTTTCTCCACGCTGCTTATCTAAATGTTCCCCTGTCTTTTGCATTAAATATTAGTCTAAGGTTGTTTTCTTCTGCCCACTCTACAAGTGCTTCGCCGTTCTGGTCATTGCTGTGATATTTCCACATCGTATGATGGCTATTAAAATCTCCCATATAAACTGCCGGATGGTAAAGATGAGGCAATACTTCTGGAGGCCACTGGGTTTCTGGGGGCTTGTATATATTAGCAATTGTAAGTTCTTCGATTTTTACTGTAATTATTTGAATGTTTCCATTGGTACTGGTGTCCACTAGATGGGAATTTTCTATGTTGCTGCGGATGTATGTTATACAGCCGTATATATGGTGATATGTTACACCAAGAATTTCATATCCTGGTACTTTGCCCCTACGTTTTAGATCAGTTTCATCATCTACATGAGTTTCTTGAATGGTAGCCACGTCAATGTTATTTTCTAGCAGGATTTTATATAGTACCTCACACTTTGATCTACTAAGTGCCTCTATATTTAGTTGGCATATTCGGAGGATTGGTCCAATGCTTCTTGTCATATAGTTCTGAGAAGAACTAGTTTTTGTAGCTGTTTCCATGTATATCGATGACTAGGAGATCTTTAAGAGATAGACTAGTCGCCAACTATCGCACTAGCTCATTTAGCATTACCCAGGGTGCACGTGTAAAATTCTTTTACGCACGGGAGCTAGATTACACCCCATTAATATCATTATTCATACAGGGTGGCCAAAAAAATAATTTTTGAATTTAATTAATTGACGCAAAAAAAAAAGAATGTATACAATTTATTTAACTCAAAATACATTTTACTACTGTCAGACAATAGAAAAAAAATGTTTATTTGCAAAATTAACGTTGCTTTTGGTGTAAATTAATTGTTCAAAATGCCAAGAGACAGGTGGGAGGCTGATTGACATTTAATTTCAGCTAAAATCAATGTTAAAATGCCCAATAAACATTTTTTTTTCTATTTTCTGACAGCAATAGAATGTATTTTGAGTTAAATAAATTACATACATTCTTCTTTTTGCGTCAACTAATTTAATTCAAAAATCATTTTTTTGGTCACCCTGTATAAATAATTATGTTAATGTTTATATTACTGAATAGAGAATTGAACACCCTTTCAAATGAGCTATCACATGAACCCTATTCCCATTTTAAAAAATTATCGATTACGTCATCACGGCCAGATGGATGACATCACTAGTATGAAATATTTGCCAAATAATTGTAATTTAAAAATAAAAATCGACCTGTTTCAGAGTTTTTCTCAAAAATCGTCCATTTTAAGGAAAATGGATTTATTCCGTAATTTAGCCCCTCTCTGTATATCAGATAAGGTGATTTTAAGGATCATATAACTGATTAGTGATAATAAAATTTCAGAACCAAGTAACAACAGCTCGCTTGACTGTACCCGTAAATGTATCCCAGTCTGGCACGCGATTAGTCACTCCTCAAGCCACTGTACTCAGTTCTGGTGCCAGAATATCCGCTGTTAGCGCATCTCAGCCAACATCAACGCTTGGAACCACGACTAGAATAGTGACTACTCAACCAAATTTATCAATCGGACGACTGTCTGTAGCTACGGCAACTCCCAGTGCCGTTTCTACTGGCAACTTTTTGGGTCAGACGAAGATATCGACGTTGAATATACATTCTTTGGTAGCTGTGGCTAATACTAACAGTCAACAAGGAAGAGCGAACATACCCAATCAAGGGCCTAAAGTTATTACCCAACCAGCTCAAGGTAATGATATCATATTATGTATCCAATATTTTTAGCAGGTTTTTATATCTATGAGTCAATTTGATTTTTATTTTATGTCTTTATATATTTCAGTTCAATTGACACCATTATCGACACAAATAAAAACAACACCCAGTATTGTTACAACTGGTACAAGAACAAGTAAGTTATTACGATCCCTGTTATACGGTAAGCCAAAAAGTTACTAGGCACATGGGTAGGTAAAGTCCTTTTCATGAGCATTTTTCAGTGCCTCACAAATGATAGAAAAAAAGGTAAGTCCGTGATAATACACATTTAATGACATTTATTCTAACATGACATTTTAGTTAAATCTGACAGTTGTCACATTTTATTTTCAATTTGGCATAAAAACAAATCAATTGTGTTTATTGCATTTATAAAATAGTATTTTCTTTGATTTGCATAGTCTTATAAATTGTACAGATTATATTCGTAGATATATTATATAATTCGTAAATAATTTTTTTCGATTATAGCGCCATCTATCGACAACTAGAATAACTAGAATAAATGTTATAAATGTCTGTAATCACATCGACAACTATCTAGCCATCTATCGACAACTAGAATAACTAGAATAAATGTTATAAATGTCTGTAATCACAGACGTGCCTTTTTTCTGTCACATACAATTTAATGCGATAGAAAGAAATCGAAAAACTGTGACGCACTGAAAAATGCTCACGAAAAGGACCCTACCTAATTGGAATGCTTATGAACTAATCCGGTCCGTTCTCACATGTAACTTTCAGGTCTGTCATGTTACTGTCAAGAAACTATTCAAAATAATTGTTTTTCCATACAAAAAATAATATATTAATTAATAGTATTGTTACTCTGCTTTAAAATAACTTTACTCAAGCATCAAGAATATTACACTACAAACCTTACCTTTAAAACTTTTATAACTTTAACACAATGACAACTATAAACGTCAAATACAGTTGTTCTATTAACTCTCAACTTTCTATGGTAATACTCGGTTTCTATACATTTTCTGACGTCCTAAACGTCACTAGACATAAAAGTAAACAGTGTAACAGGTGAAGCGTCCCAGCACTGTATTAGCTCAATGTTCCCATGTGTCAAGTAGCGTGGCGGTTACTTATGTACAGTTACGATCCCTGAATAGTTTACACCTTAATTTTTATATTGTAAAACGGTAAAATTGCAGTGTCGCACGGATTTGATAAAAGTCAAAAAATTTCATAAAGTCAATGCTTGTCAAAAATTTTGCGAGTGTTGAAAAATTAAATAAAACGATATCAAACTCCTCCAAAATGGTTAGCAATTGCCAAACTCGAATAAGGTTGGTCACTAAGGTCCTGTTTCACCAACAACAAATAAATCAATGAATAGTTATTCGTCGAATAAAATTTATTAGACGTTTATATTTTTATTTTGTTTCAATAAAATTTTGATAATTTAAAGTTAAACTGACTAATTTTCAGTAGTAATTGCACAAGAGCTCTAAAATTATTGAATTTTTCCCGAGTGTCACTTTGGCAGTTTTAATTTCACGAGCCGAAGGCGAGTGAAATTATGTCAAAGTGTCACGAGGGCAAAAATTCTATATTAATTTTAGAGTTCGAGTGCAATTTGTTGCGATTATTTCATGAATAAAACTGTTCAAAACCAAAATTTTATTATGTAAGTACCAATTAGTGAAATTAAACACACAGTTGTTATAAATATGTATTTGACGGTTGAAAGTCATCACTTTTATAATTTTTAAAACATTTGTCATTAATGTCACTGAATGTATTTTTTCGTAGCAACGAAGGGCATCTGACGTAATATGCTTAACGACGGGAGATTATCAAAAATTATCACCTTAATTTGCATGTCTGTAGCTTTCTATTGGTCAGAATCTCCTATGAATGAAATAATCTTTGTTATAGATATCTAAAGCGAGATTAACTTGTCAAATAATTCTAAGAGTAAATACGTATTTGATAAATAAATAAAATAAGTCTTATTTAACGTTAGTAAAATGGAGAAATGTCAGTTTATTGGTCGAATAACTTTATTCATAGAATAAACTACTATTTGTCGTTGGTGAAACCGGTCATAAGCAAGTTGCTGCAAATTTGAACGTGAGCCATATGTGCATATGGAAAATCAAACAAAGATGGGATAATTTTCACTCCATAGCACGGTTGGGCGGTTCAAGAGGGCAGAAGATCTGCACAGATCAACAGGATGAGATGTTAGTAGTTTCTCCCTTCGTTACAGCTCAAAAAGATAGCGAAGAGACAGCGTTTCCGGGCAATATTTGCACTGCACGTGGAAGAATTAAAGCAAGTGAACTGATAAATTGTGCAGCTGCAAGGAAACCTTTTTTGACTGAGGTTTACAAGAGGAGATGAGTTGCATTTTGTAATGAATTTATAAACCTCGAAGAGAAGTTTTGGAAGAGTTTATAGGCCGAGAAATCATAGGTATCATGAACAATATGCATAATTTGCAATGAATATTATGCATCATTTAAGAAATAGTGGAGGATTCTCGGCCAGTGTATGGGAATGGATAAGTGCTGAAGGCCCAGGCGTTTGTTATCACATAGAAGAAAAATTAACAGAATTACATTATTAACATATTCTTGAGAACACAATGTTGTCATCGGTGATCCAGAAATTCCCCAACAACGACTTCATCTTGATCATACATTCCCCATCAACATGATAATCACCCGTTGCATACGAGTATCATAATTGTTCGAGAACGGCTGGAAGAACCTCATGTTAATGTTCCTCCGTGGCCTTCCCGGAGTGCAGACTTTAACCCCGCCGAAAAGGTGTGGGCAGAGTTAACAAAGAAACTAAATGAAAGAAACCTTAGACCACGGAATAGAATTGAATTATGGGAAGCAATTGAGCAGGCATAGGAAGAGCTTGTTGACTATAACATGAGGGATTGGTGCTATCTATGAAGAGAAGACTACAAAGTTGCATTGACAATAATGGGGCTTCCACCAAATATTAATTATTGTTTATAATTTATCATTGTTTATCATTATTTAAAATAAAATAGATTTAGAATAAAATGGATATTTTAAAACCGTACTTCCTTATTTTCGTTATTAAGACCATAATCCATTTTATTCAAAAACTTCTTTCTGTACTTTTCATTTTGTTAAATGTTGTAAAATATATTTATATTATTTTGATTTTTTAATTTTAATCAACTTATTCTAGGTACACCACTGATAACGTCACTTTGACGTAAAAGGTACATTTAAACAAGGTAAAAATTTAAAAAATATGCTCCTAGATACGTAACCCTGTAAACTATTCAATGATCGTAACTGTACATATAAACTGTACAAAGTTATATTATTATTCGGTTTTAGTTAGCGTACCAGCAGCTATAGTCACTCAGCAGAGACAAGCAAC
This sequence comes from Diabrotica virgifera virgifera, assembly GCF_917563875.1. Classification (NCBI taxonomy): domain Eukaryota; kingdom Metazoa; phylum Arthropoda; class Insecta; order Coleoptera; family Chrysomelidae; genus Diabrotica; species Diabrotica virgifera. The sequence goes on from NC_065443.1 coordinate 25,324,649, forward strand.
TCTGGTACCCTCTCAAGCCATATCGATAGCCAAAGTTTTTCCTCAGTCTGAGAATCCTGTGTCAGTGAGTGCTCCAACGAATGTGTTCATTCACACACCTGTACAGTCAACAAGACATTCTTCCCCAAGTAAGTTACAGAATCTAGATTATGATATTATAAAAGCAATAATAAAGGGTTGCAATATTATATTGCACTAAAAGACAATATAACTAAAACAATACATTGAGGATTCTGGATGTTCTCAGAGAAGTTTATAGTTGAACTTTTCCCTCTCTTGTAGATAATTTTTATATCAAACAATCCAATATAAAGTTTAAAATGTATTGAATCCTACATATTTTTAATGTTTGCAACCTTTAGGACATACAATTAAGTCTACTTACTATCTTATCTCTACTTCTAATTATTGCTTTTATTTGCATTTTTTGGATGGCCTGTTGGGAAACATAAACAGGACTGTGCCAAGGAGATGCGCTGTCGTGCACGCTGCTCAACCTGACGTTGGAAAAGGTTATGAGAAATTTAAGAATAAAGTATGAATAAAATAAAAGATGCTTGGATCCAGAGATCCTTGGGTTAACTAAAATGGGTACGTCTCTTTCATAGATTATAACAAGGCTTTCGATAAAGTCGCCACAAACAGCTAAGGGATGTCCTCAAAATAAATTACAATGACCTTTGAATTATAACGAATCGATATTATGAGTAGTGGACACATATACCCGTTAATGAACACACTTGAGAGTTCGAAATTAAAAGAGGGCTATGACAGGAATGTATATTGCCATCACTACTGTTCAACGCATACTCTGAAGAAATTATGAAAGGCGCTCTCGAGGAAGAAACAGCTGGAATAAAGATCAATGGAATACCAATTAACATTAGGTATGCGGACGATGCTGTCAAAATGGCGTACAAATAATTCATTTCTGAGTCTTAAGGCAATGAGAATGACCTAAGTTAGTAGAACGCACAACTGGCTATTGTTAATAACCATAGCATGAAAGATATTTATACACGTTAGTTAGTGAATGCCTATGATGATGATTTCTATGTTATTGTAGTTTTAATTTAATGCAGATAATACAATTTATTGATTAAATTATCGTTTAGGTCCAAACCCAAATTCTTGCATTACGCAAACTAGCAGTGCCATACCGACCACGACAGTAGCTACATATTCTCTGGCTAGTGGAGCATATTTCTATGACAATGGACCAAATGCTTATCCAGTGCAGAATAGAAGTTTTGGTCAACAGCAAGCTTCCTTTTCATCGTTAAATCAAACTACTCAACCGCATATTAGACCAGCGGTGAATACCCAAGTACATGGTAAGTAGAACAATTAGAACAGTAAAAAGCTTAGGGCCGGTTGTTCGAACGCTAATCAATATGTTAATTATAATCAAGTCCCCTTAACAACCATCCAATAACAACACCCGTTGTTCGTACGCCAATCAGTTGACTGTTTCAACTGAAATACTGTTAAAGTTGATAGTAATTAAATATTTGATAATGATCAGTTGATTCCATTTTTGATTAGCGTTCGAACAACCGGCCCTTACACTATGTAAACTTAAGGCGGCTGCGCAATTGACCGGGAACGAGAACGGAAACGGGAACGAGAATGGAAACTGAAAGCATCAGCAGATTGCAGATTCACAATTAATTGGCAAACAAACTGTTTTGTGCTACGAATATTTAAACGTTTTGTGTCACTGTCACTGCTCGTGCTGTTAATTATTTTTCTTCTCAAAATAAATTTTATCGAATAATCTTTTTCTAATTTTATTAAAAGAGGATATGTCTGGTAACTCTGAAAATATGGATTTATTCGATGACAAGCTTTTAATACACTAAGCATCAAAATTAACGCACCACCTTAAAAATGGGACATTTTTGATGTGTCGTATTTCCTAAACCTGTTGTCCGATTTGAGTGATTTTTTTAGTATATTATAGCTTTGTTTTTCAAGAATATCGATGTAATAATATTATTGCTAATGAGGTAAGTGTCATTGTATACCGGGTGTAACAATGATAGTGTGTTTTTTCCTCAAAGTTTGGAACACCCTGTGGAAAATTCCAGCGTATATAAAATATTGAAATTAAAACTCAACTGTAGCCTTAGGCTTTCTTAACATTTTGCTTTTTGACTCATTCGCTTATGTTGGATAATAAAAAAAGTTAGGTACTTTAACAATTAGCAATATTATTCATCAATACATGGTGTTTCTAAATATGTGCGACAAACTTTAAGAGGTAACTCTGCATGAAAAAATAATGACCGTTTGCTTTATAAACATATGTCCGCAAATGCTTTGTTTCCGAGATACGGGATGTTGAATTTTTTCTTACAAAGTGACGATTTATTTATTGCTCTAAAACTGGTTGAGATATGCAAATGAAATTTGGTAGGTTTTAAGAGGTAGTTATTGCGCATTTTTTGACATACAATTAAGAATTTTATATTCACCATTGGCGTGTATACGGGTATAAACATTTTAAATACATCCCGTATGCACGCCAATGGTGAATATAAAATTCTTAATTGTAAGACAAAAATGCGCAATAACTGCCTCTTAAAAACCACCAAATTTCATTTGCATACCTCAACCGGTTTTAGAGCAATAAATAAATCATCAGTTTGTAAGAAAAAATGCAACATCATGTATCTCGCAAACAAAGCATTTGCGTACTATGTTTATAAAGCAAACGGTAATTATTTTTTCATGCAGAATTACCCCTTAAATTACGTATTTTTTATGGGAAATAAGCCACAATTTTACTAAAAAATGAATTTATTAACGTTTCGAAGCCCAAATCGGGTTTCGTTGTCAAAATACAAAATACTATTAAAATAAAACAAACATGTTGTTGCTAAGTAAAAAAATTCTTCTAATAATTTATTTAATCTGACTCATTTATATTGGCAATTCAGACGTATATTATACATTTTAAAGTAGAAGACTTTAAAATGATATCGCCAATATTTATGAGTTGCGTTCCTGGGACGACTTTACTAAAAGATAGTTCATTCGATTACATGAAATCAATCCCAACTCAAGAATATCCAGAATATCAAGAATATCAAAAAATATCGGTAGAATGCAGTAGGATGTGGTTACCCATACTGAAAGAGGAAGTCAATAGAAAGAAAATACCACGATTAGTAAGTCAATAACATATCGAGTTAGTACAAATTTTATATTTTAGTATTACTTATTGTATATCTATGTAATATTAATATTATTTATAATTTAAACATATTAAAGTCAGAATTTGGTATTAGTTTTTTGAAGGTAGATTAAATGTAAGGCCAAATGCTTACGATGTCGGGATAGTATCACGAGGTTTTTTCCTGGTTTTCCCTCGTGATTTACTATGGAATCTCTAACGCGAGAATTTTACTGTCATCGTTGCATTTGGTTGTCTTTTTAAAGACAGATCACATGCTATGATTTTTTTGCGACGGATATTCTTGAGTTGGGATTGATTTCATGTAATCGAATGAACTATCTTTTAGTAAAGTCGTCCCAGGAACGCAACTCATAAATATTGGCGATATCATTTTAAAGTCTTCTACTTTAAAATGTATAATATACGTCTGAATTGCCAATATAAATGAGTCAGATTAAATAAATTATTAGAAGAATTTTTTTACTTAGCAACATGTTTGTTTTATTTTAATAGTATTTTGTATTTTGACAACGAAACCCGATTTGGGCTTCGAAACGTTAATAAATTCATTTTTTAGTAAAATTGTGGCTTATTTCCCATAAAAAATACGTAATTATAAAAATGTCACAAGGAAATAGCTTCAGAACAACATTACCCCTTAAAGTTTGTCGCACTTATTAGAAACACCCTGTATTCATAAATAACATTGCTAGTTGTTAAAGTACCTAACTTTTTTATTATCCCACATAAGCGAATTAATCAAAAAGCAAAATGTTAAGAAAGCCTAAGGCTACAGTAAAGTTTTAATTTCAATATTTTATATACGCTAGAATATTCCACGATGTTCCAAACTTTGAGGAAAAAACACACTATCATTGTTACACCCGGTATACAATGACACTTACCTCTTTAGCAATAATATTATCACATCGATATTCTTGAAAAACAAAGCTATAATATACTAAAAAAATCACTCAAATCGGACAACAGGTTTAGGAAATACGACACATCAAAAATGCCCCATTTTTAAGGTGGCGCGTTAATTTTGATGCTAGTGCATTTCGTTTTTTATGATCTTGCAACTAATTTACACAATGTGTTTGTTTCATTTTACACAAGTTTAATTTACACAAGAAGGTTTGTTAGCATAAAGATAAAAAGCATATCATTCAAATATTTATATTATTATTTATGTATCATGATCTGCATCGATCATACAGATGAGAACATTTTTCCAATATAGAAATCAATAGTTCGTCATTCATTTTAATGTAAAATGAATAAAAATTGTCACTAAAACTTGGTCACTCACACTATAAACAAATTTTTATTGGGCATTTCGACCGAATAATATTCTTTTTATGGTCACACTTGGTCACACAAACAAACACAAAATAAAACCATAATGACTGAGACTGAACACTGGTCACAGACAGCGCAGGATTTGTCACGAATCATGTTCCAAGATGCACGAAAGTAGCGCTTTGCACGTAAATTCGGCCTGGAAGTAAACTAAAAATGCTAAAAGGTACTCATGCTTTAAGTCGATAGAATACATATTGAAAACTGTTTTCAATCACTAAAATCGAAAAAAGGACCCCGCAGAAACCTTATGGGAAATGGCTCTCTGTCAAATGCTCTGAAACTTTGGGTTCTGGTAGTCCTTGATGTGTAGAACAAAATACTCAATGGGCGCATAGCTCCAAAAAATCATGGTTTTAAGATATAAGCCTCTGAAATTATAGGTACAGTGAGCACGGTTAAGTTGGAATAAATTCATTTTCTTGAGAATGGGCGAATCTGGAGATAAATTACAAATCAGGTCGATTTTTATTTTTAAATTATAATTTTTTTGGTATGTATATCATACTAGTGACGTCATACATCTGGGCGTGATGACGCAATCGATGATTTTTTTAAATAAGAATAGGTGTGATAGCTCATTTGAAAGGTTATTCAGTTCTCTATTCACTAATATAAATATTGACAATTATTTATACAGGGTGTCCAAAAAATTTTTTTGAATTAAATTAATTGAGACAAAAAGAAGAATGTATATAATTTATTTAATTCGAAATACATTTTACTGTTATCCGAAAAGAGGAAAAAATATTTATTTAATAAAAATAAATATTGTTTTTCGCTTAAATTCAATATTAAAGCTGCCACCCACCTGCATCTTAACAGTTTGAACATTTAAGGGGGTATGTAAACGCCACAGTCAAAATGGTTGGTGATCATAGGAACTAAACGTTTAACAATTCTTTCAGTAGATGGCAGCACGTATATATATTCGAACATTTTAATAACGACGAATTTTAATTCTATTAACGACGGCGTTGTTGCCACGTACTAAATAGAACTTATGATCGTTACCGATCGATCGGTACTGTTCGCCTTCAATCGTACTTGTATTGTATTTACAGTGATGAGGGTGTTTAATTATTTACCTGGAAATGATAAATTCTTACTATTAATAGATAGCATTGTATAACTAGACAAATTTTTATCTTATATATATTTTATTTGTAATATGATTTTATATTTGATATAATTTGTAATATGATTTTATATATATTTGATTATATTTGTAATAATGTGATTTGTAATTTTGTGACAATTATTAATTCTTTACCTGATCAAAAATTTTTATTTTAAACTGATAGAGAAATTTGCAATTGTTTGAAATACAAGTATGTAGTAAATATATACATTGAATCATACTTTTTGCTCTAAATTTTAAATAATCGCTTGGATTAACATGAAATTTGGCATACAGATAGGTAACATGTCAACCAAGAAAAGTGATAGTGTGCCGATGTAAGATTTTGCCCTGAGGGTGAGTTTTATTCCATCTCGGGGGTGAAAAAATATACGTTCAAAATAAGTCTGAAAATTGATAAACTGACCAATTCTAAGCAACTTTTGTTCTATAGGATTTTTTCACTAAATTAATATTCGAGTTATTTGCGAGTAAAAACCACGTTTTTAGGTTGCTTTTACAAATAACTCAAAAAATAAGTATTTTATCCGAAAAAAACATTATTAGCAAACATATGTAGCTTCTAAAAAAGTATAAAAAAATGGTGTATTAGACCTGGATCCCGCGTACCAAAAAAACTTGATTACTAGCAAGCTGAAAATTTGTTAATAGCTTAACGGTGTCTAGTTGGACAAACTTTGATGTACGGGAGGGAACACTGGAACAGGGGAACTTCGTAACAGGGGGTTACGAAAACGTCCCAGGTATTTTGTCGGACAGACCATCCAATTGATTTATTACCCTTTCATTAAACTCTCATGAACATCAGACTGCTAAACAACAGACTTGATTACTGTCATTTGACATGTTCTTCGTGTTCCACTCATTAAAATACACAGTTGGTGATAAACACCAGTCTGATTTTTACATGAAAGTTTAATGAAATGCTAGGAAGTTCTGTCCGACAAAATACGTGGAACGTTTTCGTAGTCTGACGTTCCAAATTTTTAAGCTGTTCCACAAATAAAACTTCCCCTGTTCCAGTGTTACCATACATCAAAGTTTGTCCGACTAGACACCGTTAAGCTATTAACAAATTTTCAGCTTGCTATTAATCAACTTTTTTTAGGTACGCGGGATCCAGGTCTATATATTATGAACTCTATGGACCCAGTTGAAACAAAGTTGTAGCTAATAAAAAATAGTTTCATATCCGCCAAATTTCAAAGTGAATATTTCAACGTGAAATAACCAAAAAATGATGCACTTTTTTGGGGAAAACTCATTACAACTTTTTTAAAGTGTTTAAAAATTTTTATTTTTGTTTTTTTTTTAGTTTGTAGCATCAAAACTAAGCAAATGCTCAAAATATAGTTGGTCCCTTTTTTTTGTCAAAAACCTCGGGAAGATCACCCCCAATTATCATCTTAAATCAAATCAAGCGTAACCACTTCACAAGTCACTTTCTATCTATCTTTGAGCCTTAGGACCAGTATTTTATGTCCTGTTTAGCTAATCGGGGTTTAATCGGGACAGAAAACTACCTCTTAGGGTCTCTTGCGTTGTCCTCCTCCTCCTAAGTGCCTTAGGAGGATGAAACTTACAGATCATATAAACAATATATACATGAGTCAAGAAACTTGTGAAGTCGTAACGATTAAGTTCATTTAAGATACTAATTAGGGGATGATTTTCTCGATTTTTTTACCAAAACCAAAAGGGACTAACTTTATTTTGAGCGTAACTTGTTTAATTTTGATGCTAGAAATTTTTTTTATAAAACAAAAATGAAGCTTTTTTTAAACACTTTAAACAAGTTGTAATGAGTTTTCCCCGAAATGTGCTTCATTTTTGGTTATTTCACGTTAAAGTATTCCATTTGGAATTTGACGAATATGAACCTATTTTTCATTAGCTATAACTCTATTTCTACTAGGTGTAGAGACGTGATGTATACGGTATACACCATTTTTTTTTAAATTTTTACAGGCTATATTTTTTCTAAGAATGTTTTTTCGACAAAATACTTACTATTTGAGTTATTTGCGAAAAAACGTCTAAAAGCGTGGTTATTTTGTTGAAAAAATGAACATATTCACTGCCAAATAACTCGAAAAGTATTGACTTGGTGAAAAAACTCTATAGAACAAAAGTTACTTAAAATTAGCCAGTTTATCCATTTCCTGACTTTCTTTGGACGAATATTTTTTCACCCCCAAGAGGGGCTGAAAACAACCCCCAGGGCAAAAGCACATATCGGCACAATATCACTTTTCTTCTTTGACTTGTTAGCTATGTGTATGCCAAATTTCATGTCAATCCAAGCGGTTCTTTAAAATTTAGAGGTTTTGCAATATTTTACCGTTAAAGAACGGACTATATTCAAAACAAATATTTTTAATGCCCATTTTATGTACCCTGTAGATAAAATATAGGCACCCACACCTGAAACTGCCTGCTTCTACAATTTTGTTACTCCGTGACAATTGCGAAAACACTATAACGTCAAACTACTGCCATATTAATATGTTTTGTAAATTGCAAGATGTTATGATGTTTATGAAAATACTTAAATACTTTTAATTAATGTGGAATTTTCGTAAAGGTAAAAAATTATGTTAAGTAATTACTATTGAATTATTTCGCAATATATTATCATGAATTTTTTATTGAACTTGCCACATTAAAAGGTTTTATGATAAAATAATGCTGTGGTAATATTTGCCAATAGTTTTAGGTACTTGAATATAAACCATTTTATTATATTTATCTATCGAATTTTCTAATCGAATATGTAAATTTGATATCAGATGTTTATTGGGTATGATCTAATATGGGCCATTCCACGAACATACGCCTGTTTTGGATTACTTCGACAACGAATATTTTACTGTGCAACATAAGAAGTACGAAAGTAAATGGCGCTAATAATTATTCCAATAAACAACAATGTAATTTGCAATTTACTTTCGTTCTTCTTATCTTGCACAGTAAAATATTCGTTGTCGAAGTAATCCAAAATAGGCGTATGTTCGTGGAATAGGGTATAGAAGTCTATTTTGAAAATTCTCGCGTTTTAATGTTTTTTTAGCAAACTATAAAAATAATTAAACGGTAGTATTCTCGATTTGAAAATGCACGATAGCATAGTTTTTATTACAGAAAATTAAATTATAAAACTGTTCACAGCGGAAAAATTTTAAATGTCGATACTTTCTTGTCTCAGAAACTTCGAATACAATTCAACGTAATAATAGCATATTATGCAACGAGCATTTAAGGGGAACGGAGCAAAATGCAAAATTTTGACGTATGTAAAAATTTTCAATGTGAATCCTGAGAAAACTAATAAGTGTTTTTGAAAAATTTAAACGCAGAATGAAAGACTACTTTATTACCGAGGGCCGAAAGTCCCTTAGGATAAATAAAAAGTTTCTTTTGAATGAAATATTTGCAATAATTAAAAATCACACTAAATTTTCTCTTTTATTTTCACCCCTGTAACTTATTAAAATAAACAGTATAGAAGTTTTCGCGAGCTTTCGGCCCTCGGTAATAATGTAATATTTCATTCTGCGCTTAAATTTTTCAAAAATATTTATTAGTTTTTTCAGGGTTCGAAAAAAATGAATACATTTAAAACACATTGAAAATTTTGACATGCGTCAAAATTTTACATTTTGCTCCGCTCCCCTCAATGTTGTCGTTATGACACGAGAATGAGCCGCGTAGCGGCGAATGTCTTATAGAATACGAGCATCATAATGGCATTTAAGGGCGAGTAATATAGTCACAATAAAAAAAATATTGGTTTCACCCGTTTAAAAAAATGTGAAAACGTTGAATTATCCATGTCTGTCTATTCGTCTGTAAACACAACTCATTCGACATTAGGCCAGACAGAAGAACAAATGAGGTGTCGGATGAATTGTTATAGTTATAACCCAAGGATAGTATTAAAGGTGAGAATTTTGATCTCGCACTTCCGGTTTTAGAGTTGCAACCGGAAGTACTGCTTTAAAGGAGCCGAAATAGTACAAGCGATATATTATTCGACGTCTTGCCTTTGCAAGACGAGAATAAACGTATACTTCGGGTTTCGTGCCTGTCTGTCCGCAAATATAACTCCTCCGTTATTAAAATATATAGAATGACAAATTAGGTGTCGAATGGGAGCTTATAACCCAAAGATGGTATTATAGGTGAGAAATTTGAATTTAGTATCGGTTTTGATGTCATCTCCGGTTAAAAGTTTATGGCCGGAAGTTTGTCAAAAATGACTCAAAATTAGTGAAACCATATTATATCAATGGACGCAAAGTTCACGAAGAGTTCAAATATCGACTTGGGCCACGTTGGTGAAAACACGACCGAATACGACCCCCACGGAAGGGGTGGAGGGTAACTTTAAAATCTGAAATATTGTTGTTGTTTATTTGGGTTTATGTGACTGCGGACACTAAATCCATTCGCCAATTTTACTTAAATACATTTACATTTACAAATACATTACAATTTTTACTTAAACATCAGATCGAATAATTAAAAAATACATGTTCAATATTTTTCAAAAATCTATTGAATTTTACCAAACACGACCCCCGGAGGTGGCAGGTGGGTTATTTTTACTAAAAAATTGATTTGACCATTGATAAATTCAGAAAATTTTACACAAAAAACTTTATTATATAAATATTTTTCTAAAATTAAATCTATAACGTCTATGATTTTTTTATTTATAACGCTTAAGTCACCCCTCTCACAAAAATTGGCGCACTGTATGGCATCGTTCGTTGGAGCGCGCGGTGGAGTTAAGAGGAAACAGTAGCGATCAACAGGTAGCAAAAACGCGTTCCAAGATTGCGGCTGTAATTTTGAATATTTTTTCGAGATATTTGGCACACGTATTCGTAATATAATAAAGAATGGCGGTACAGAGCCCAATTTGAAAAATATATTATTAGGTGGAAATTACTCTGTAATTAAATACAATATTAAAAAAAACGAGCCTGTACCGCCATTAAGAAGAACAAAAAAATACACTTTCTTCAAATAAACTTTTTTATCCGATGCCTAGATTTTGTGTCATTTTGGAACTACTAATGAAATAAAAAATTTTAGTAATTCCAAAATGACACAAAATCTAGGCATCGGATAAAAAAGTTTATTTGAAGAAAGTGTATTTTTTTGTTCTTCTTAATGGCGGTACAGGCTCGTTTTTTTAATATTGTATTTAATTACAGAGTAATTTCCACCTAATAATATATTTTTCAAATTGGGCTCTGTACCGCCATTCTTTATTATATTACGAATACGTGTGCCAAATATCTCGAAAAAATATTCAAAATTACAGCCGCAATTTTGGAACGCGTTTTTGCTACCTGTTGATCGCTACTTAATTTAGTATAATTTTTTAACTAATCGATTAAATTAAATTCTACAAATTGGAATTGAAAGAAAAGTTATAATACAGGGAAACAAAAATTATGCAAATAATACAGTGTGGACGGAAAGTGAGACCTACATGAATTTTCTTTAAAAATGATTTAAAAGTATATTACCAATACAATTTTAACTATAAAACTGTCAAATTTGTACAACTTACTTTCAAACATCGTACTAAACGATGTTTTATTAAAAAAATCTCAAACATTTAATCCAAATGATACGACATTTCAAAAAATTTAATTTTTGAAAACTTCGTAGTTTTACAGAATTACTACCACTTTAAGAGTATGTTACTTAAGTTATCTTACAATTTTATGGGTGTTTTTTTAAAGCTTAAGATGTAGTCTTTAAAATGCACTAAATTATTTTACTTTAAAACTGAAATACACAAACTCTGAGAGAATTGAGAAAGATAAAAAAATGTAATACAAAAACCGAAAAATATCAGTTAAAAAGTGTTTATATACAAAGTCATCGAAACTTTTTCTGTACAACTTACCTAAAATACATTTAATAACAAGCTTAAAAAATAATAGTGTTGTTGGGCTTTTATACACTATTTCTGCGTGTCTTGGAACGTATTGGAAACTTTTTTATTGTCAATTTTACGAAAAAAAGTTGTTCTTCGTAAAATGCTCTGCATGGTATATGCATCAGATACCAAATTTTACCAAAGTTATAAGTACCAGGTTTGTAAAAAATACGAATTTCGCTCAAGAGTAAAATATCTTTTTTATATTCCACAATATAGACAAGGCGAAAACGGCGGGTTCGTTGGGAAAAATATTCCCATGAGATTTTTTTGCATAATCACATTCGTGAGACATCCCAGAATAAGGTTCAAGAAGTCGCCCACGTGAAAAGTGGTCCAATTTTTTTACAATTTTTTTTAATCAAATTGCAAAAATCAATATTTTTGGCACGGACAATTTTTTTTTAGGTTTTTTGGACCATTCTGGACAAAAAAGGCCTCTTATAATTTTTCTGTAAAGTTGATCGTTTTCGAGTTATAAGCAATTTAAAATTGAAAAAAAAAACGAAAAAATGGCTATTTTCAAAGCTTAATAACTCTGTTAAAAGTTATTATTATGAAGGTCAGAAAGTGACTAGATCAAAGTTTAAAGTCTCCCCTACAAGATCCTTAAGACATTTTTGTCATTATTTTATTACTGAGCTGTTATTTTTAAGTAATAATAATGAGCGCCATGCAAGTGTTAAGCGGCCGTAAATGCTGAGTGTGAGAGAGATGCCATTCCGGCAGTCCAATTGTGCATCTTACTCGCACTCACATTTACAGCCGCGTCAATACGATCTAACCGCTCATTGTTATTAATTAAAAATAACAGCTTAGTAATAAATTAATGACACAAATTTCTTCAGGATCATGTAGGGGGGCTTTAGGTTTTGATTTAGTCACTTTCTGACTTTCATAATAATAATTTTTAACTGAGTTATTAAGTCTTAAAAATGGTCATTTTCGCGTTTTTCAAATTTTAAATTGCTTATAACTCGAAAACGATCAACTTTAGAGAAAAATTATGAAAGACCATTTTTGTCCAGAATTATCCAAAAAATCTAAAAAAAAATTGTCCTGGCCAAAAATATTGATTTTTGCAATTTGATTAAAAAAAATTGTTAAAAAAAATTTGGACCACTTTTCACGTGGGCGACTTCTTGAACCTTATTCTGGGATGTCAAACGAATGTGATTATGCAAAAAGACCTCATGGGAATATTTTTCCCAACGAACCCGCCGTTTTCGTCTTGTCTTATATTGAAAATTGATATTGTAAAAAGTTATTTGAAATTGAAAGCTATGTTTGAATATGCAATTACACCGTTCTAATTGAAATATTGTGAACTATTAAGTTATTTTACTCTTGAGTGAAATTCATTTTTTTTAACATCCCTCGTGTAAAATTGATAAACGTTTATATGTTATGATTGCGTCTTAGATTTTAGACCATGCAGAGCTTTTTATAAAGCATAACTTTTGTTCTTAAAAATAATTATTAAAATAATTATCATAATTGTAATAAAATTATGTTGGGTATCCGTAATTTAAAAAATTTTCAATTGGAGGAATTTAGTTGCATATTAAAACATAGTTTTGAATTCTAAACAACTGTTCACAATAAAAAAAGGTACTTTACTCTTGAGCGAAATTCATATTTTTTACATACCGCGTATAAAATGGATAGAATTTGATATCTGATGGTTATATCTTAGATTTTAGACCATGTAGAGCATTTTCTGAAGAATAACTTTTTTTCGTAAAATTGATAATAAAAAGTTTTCCATATGGTTCCAAGTTACGTCGACGGGACGAGTTGAGTTCACTCCCAAAATACGAATATTACCTGACTGCGTAAAAGGTAATATTTGAATTCACTCCCAGGCGATTTTATGCCGTCATTAATAAAAGTAATTATTATACCTTAAGAGGATCGGTACGTATTTTCGGCTGCTATGCTATTCAAATGGGGATTCATTTTTTTCGAATCCTGAGAAAACTAATAAGTATTTTTGAAAAATTTAAACGCAGAATGAAAGATTACGTTATTGGCGAGGGCCGAAAGTCCCTGAGAACTTCTGTAATGTTTATTTTAATAAGTTACAGGGGTGAAAAACTAAGAGAAAATTTAGTATGATTTTTAATATCAAATATCTCATTCAAAATAAACTTTTTATTTATTCTAAGGGACTTTCGGCCCTCGATAATAATTTAGTCTTTCATTCTGCGTTTAAATTTTTCAAAAATATTTATTGGTTTTTTCAGGATTTGAAAAAAATGAGTACAATGCCGTGGTAATATTATCCAAATCTATCTTTGTCTTACAACGCACCCAGCTGAATATAATATTGTCAGCATATAGTGTCAGTCAGACACTGACAATCAGTGCCAATTTTAAATATTTGACATTGCATCGGGAATATTTTGAGTTATTAATTAAATATTATTGATATATAATTGATTTAAGACGTGAATTTAATAAAAAGTTATTTATTGTGTATTATTTGTGGAAGATCCAAGCAGAGAATACATCAGGATAATAATATATTCTGTGATCGAAGTATTTTGTTATTAAAGATGTTCAAAATTGTAAGCGTTCCATAAGAACAATATAGTATTAAAAAATCACTTTAACACTTTTCCTCTTTTCTCGATTGAGTATTAGTTTTTGTTGTACAAATAAATTATTACAATCACTGAATACATAGTTAGTGAAAAAATTATCACATTTATTAACTGAATTAATAATTTGCAAATTTAAAAATAACAGTTATCCAAGAACATTCAAAAGCCATCTCTTTAAATTTATGATGACATTTTCAAGTAGAATGACATTGTAGTAATGTTTACATATCCATACCAGTGTGAATTTTACTACACGTAATTTGCCGTGTAAAGACAGAAAAAGTAGGGATACACGTAAAATATTTGCGAATTATGTACCCATAGCCTTAAAATCTGGACACTGTTGACAAATCATTCTTTTAAAAGTATATTTCTTATTAGACGTTCTTGCACATCTACATCTAATTGGGATGCTTTTTAAAAATGCAACTTGGTAATAATTCAAGAAAACAAAGTTTCATTGTTATGTTCTTGTTAATATTTGGTCGCTAAGTTTCATTGATTACATACATTATTAGAGTAAATATGAAAATGCTATAACTGCCCCGCTTACTTTTTTTTAGAACATATTTGATATATTTTTTATAAATTCAAAATTTGTAAGGCCGTTATTTTGTAGTTATTTCAAATTATTACCTTTAAGTTTTTTCTCAATATCACTTTTCTATCTTACACTTTCACAACGGTATCTATACTTTGAAGTTTGATATAAGTATTTTATTGAAAATCTTGAAGAACATAAATAAACTGGTTAAAATTTGGATGTGTTGTATAATTAAGCATTATAGCGAGAGTGAAAAGACTCACAGTTTCAACGAAATAGTCACTAAACTTAACCACTCTTTCATCTTCTGGTTGAATTGCAACAAGATCTATGGCAAAGCAATCCCCAAAGTCCTCTGCTTTGAGAAATCGTAAACCAAATATATAAGTTATATAATTAGTTATATCTGTTTCTGCACTGATATTCGTGGGACAGTTCCAACTGTTGAATTTTTCTATACCAACTTTAACCCAAGTGAAACAGGCATCCCTTAAGTTTAGTGTCTGGAAAAATTCGAATTGCTTTACGATAAAAGTGCTATTAATTTGGCAACAATGTTTAAATTTCATAAAAATAATATCCTTAAATCATACTTTATTGTAAAATCGCTCAGGAGTGAATTCGAATAGTCTCAGGAGTGAACTCGACTAATAAAATAACTACCTGCTCAAGACGGGAGTGAACTCAATGGTGCCCACGTAGACATAGGGTCAAACCATGCCAAGTGGTCCAATATAAATTAAGTTGCTTGCTTGACTATTTTTAATATTTTTTTATTTTTCTGCCTTTTAAACTTCAGTGTTAAGAGACTAAAGATTTGAATTTATTTTATTTTTTAAAAATTTAGTTTGCCGATGACGGCCATTTTTGTTAAAGCGTATCGATCATTTTCACGGAAAACATGGCTTCGCTCTTTAGCCAATATTTTCACCGAGGTTTGTCCTAAAACAATAAATCAAAAACCAAACTTTTTAGAAAAGTTTGCTCTAAAAAAACGGCTTATAGCATTATTTAATTTCAAACTACCCTTAAGGCCTTAAGATAGCGATCAACAGGTAGCAACAAAATATAAATTCGGGAGATAGTATCATAAACTTTGGCAACAGTGGTAATCTTTGACATTATCTAAGATTAATATTTTGACAATATCATAGTCGCGCTAAATGGAAGTAAGAGAAAACGATTTTATGATTAATAAATAGATATAAAAATAAACCAAAATGGGTGAAAATTTTATGTTAAGATAGGTATTTAGAAAGGTATTTGCATGAAATATCTAATAATAAAACAATAATAAATAATCATTTTTTGTTGTGAAGCGAAACAAATTTCGATTTTCGCATAATTTTGGCACGGTTTTTAATGGACTTTTTCTTGGAAGGTTTCACTTTATTTTTCGTTTGATTTACTTTTTCCATTTTGTTAAACTATTGATAATATTTTTAGAATAAAAAATCCTCCTAAAACTTTATATACTCGCATTAGAATTCGAAATATTTTTACGTAAAATATACTTACCTACCTACATATAACTAAAACTCACAATTAACAATAATCTATTCTTTCAAAGAGGCGAACAACTTATACAACAACAACAAATATATAATAAATTATCTATCAATAAACACTACTTTCCTATGAAACAACAAAAACGAATTCTTAAATTAACACACTACTGCACTGAACAGATATCGATAAAGATGACAGAACAGATTAGAGAAAATCTGACGCAGGTTTGTCAAAATGACAGTGATAATTTCTCTATGTTGCCTAATTAGTTATTTAGTTATAATATGTTCGATTTCTTGTTGTGTGTGTGTGTGTGTGTTTGAAGAGTTGGCTTGGAAGCTAGTCCTTTAGCCACAGAATGGTAGTAAAGGTTATTGGTTTTTAAATAATATATCCAACTTTAAAAAGAAAGTTACATATTAGCTCAAATATTTCTCTACTGTCTAAAGAAAGTAAATGGGTGATGTTTATGGGAGTCTGAATTTTAAGATCTGTTAATTTTAAATAGAGCTGATCTGTTTCAGACTTATGTTTACCGCACTTGAAAAGAATATGGTTGATGTCACATTGTGATATATTATCACATAAGCATAACCCAGAAGGGATAATATTTAACTTAGCTAAGTGAGCTGGGAATGCGCCGTGATTGGTTTTCAGACGAGTTATTGTCGCTGTAGTCTTCTTCGACATTGCGTATTTAAAAATATAGGAAATATCTTGTGGTAAGGTAGGGTGGATAGTATAATACTGATTATTTGAGTTCGCTGCTATTTTTTTCCATTTTTCTTTCCATTTTAATAAAGTTGTGTTATTATAATGTAGCTGTAAGTCATCCAGTGTGAATATAGGTAAATATAATCCAGCATGAGTAGCATCCTTAGCAAGCTGGTCAACCATTACATTTCCCTTGATGCCGGTATGACTTTTTACCCAAATAACTGTAATATCTTTATTATATATTTTATTTTTGATGGCACACAGAATACTATTTCTTTTATGTTGTGTCATATTTGAGTTTAATTCTTTAATGACCGATAATGAATCTGATAATATAACTGCTTTATTTAATTTGTGTGAATTTAACCAATCTAACGCTTTTTCTATTGCTACCGCTTCAGCGGTATATATTGAACAATGTGATGGAAGTTTAATTTTCAAGGATTCGCTTTTATGTGGAATGTAAACTGCACAGCCTGTGGCACCATCCTCTTTTTTGGAACCATCAGTATACATTATAACGTGATCATTATAGTCACTCAATATGGATTTAAGTAAGACAGAATTTATTTCTGTAGATTCTGTGAACTTTGGTATAATGACTTTTGGTTTATTTAACATTACCTGAAAATCACCTCTATATATTGGTAATCTTTTTTCCCTACCATAGATGTTAGAATAATCGTAGGTTTCTAAGAAAGCATCAGCAAGTGGGGGAGAATTTTTTATGCGCCAATAATTATTTGAAAGATTTTCAGTTGATAACTCATACAGTTGTCTAAGTAGATTATTATTGTTTAATCTTAACTTCAAAATATGTTTAATTGCCATCATTTCTCGACGATTTTGAAGAGGCATTTCGTTACTTTCAGCAAGTAGAACAGGGCTAGGAGTAGACTTCATAGTGCCCAAGCATATTCTAAGACATTTGAACTGAATGCGGTCTACAGTCAATAAATGTGTTTTACTGGCAGCACCATACAGAATGCAACCATAGTCTACAATAGATCGCACGTAGGCTCTGTAAAACATCAGTGCAACTTTAGGGTCAGCACCCCATCTACGATTAGTGACACATTTAAGGATATTAATACCTTTTTCACTTCTGCTTTTTATATATTTAACATGTTTTGACCATAAAAGTTTCGGATCAAGAAGAATGCCAAGATATATGTATTCTTTGACAATAGGTATATCATATCCAGACAGTTTTATTTTGTCAGGCGTATGAATCCTATGTCTAGTGAATATCATTATGGCTGATTTGTCAGGGGAAATGGTCAGCGCATGATTTGTTACCCAATTATTAACCTTATGCATGATGAAGTCCAGAGCCTCCAGGCAATCAGTATACGAGTTACGCTCTGTATAGATGCATATGTCATCGGCGTATTGAATGCAATTAATTGAATTATCAAAAATGCCATGAATACTTGCTGAAAATATGTTGAACAATAGCGGACTTAAAACTGATCCTTGTGGTAGACCTGTATGAGCTATTCTAGGACCATGTAGTTGGTTTAAATGATCTTTAATATATATAACACGATTATTATAAAGATGAACAATATTAGAAGCTATATTTTGAGGTAATCCCATATCATAAAGTTTTTTATGCAACATGGTTAAATCAACAGAATCATATGCCCCTTTTAGGTCTAAAAACAAACAAGCAAGATAGTTGTTTCTGGAAAACGTCATTTGAACGTCTGTGACTAAATGTGATATTGCATCAAGTGTTCCAACACCAGACCTAAATCCATATTGTGTACTTGGGAGAATACTATAATGTTCTATAAGCCATTCTAACCTAGTCTTAATCAGTCTTTCGAATGTCTTACATATGCAAGACATTAATGATATCGGTCTATAAGAAGAGGAGAGTGTTTTATCTTTATTAGGTTTGAGAATTAAACATATAACTATTTCTTTCATATGATCTACATATTTTCCATTGAAAAGCCAATCGTTGAAAACTGTTAGTAGACTTTGTTTACCTATAAGAGGTAATTCATATATAATGTTATAAGTAATTTGATCGCGCCCCGGAGCTGAGGAATTAGAAGACTTGAGTGCAGCCTCAAATTCTTCCATATCAAAACTTTTCTCGAAAATATTGTATTTATAAGTTTGACTGTTATTCTGAATAGGAAGATCAACATATGGCGGAGCAAATTTGTCGAGTAACTGTTCTATTAGTTCATTTGATAGAGGATATCTTCTTGAGTGATAATTTTTATTCACTAGTTTATTAACAAAATTCCAAATTTTACTGATGGGAGTGTTTTTGTTTAAAGTATTGACAAAGTTAATCCATGAATTTTTTTGTTTGTTTGTAAACAAAAGTTTACTTTTGGCTTGAATATGTTTATATTTAATATAGTTTTCAAAATTCGATACTTTTTTGTAATTTTTGTATGCAAGTTTCCGAGAATTTATCATATCTTTACATTCATTATCCCACCAGACTGGAGTTCTAGTTTTTGGCTGAAAAGAGTTTTTGATATTCATAGAATATGAGGCAGCATCGTCAATTGTCTTTAAAAGGAAGTCAAAACGATCCTCAGAAGTGATATTATCAAATATATTTTCAGCCAATATTTTTTCTATATGATATTTAAAGATATTCCAGTTTGCCGAAGACTCTTTCCATTTAGAGGAAGGAATTATTGTGCATGGTTGATATTCAAGATCAATATTGATTAGTATAGGTAAGTGAGTTGAACCCAGGGTATCAGGGACAGGATCCCATGTAGTGTATCCAATTAGATTGGATGTAACGAGGGACAGATCCACCATTGATAGAAGTTCATTGGGTCTTGTTACTTTGGTCGGTCTACCGTCGTTTAGCAAAACTAAATTACCGTTATCTAACGCGTCCACTATACACTTACCCTGAGCGTAATCTTTCAAGGAACCCCACCTACTGTGGTGTCCATTGAAATCCCCACCAACAAAAACCTTACCGCTAAATTGACTAAAAAGTTTTTCCCAATCTCTACAAGTAACTATTACTTTAGGAGGTTTATAAATGCAAACAACTACTAGTTTTATTTGTTCTATAAAAACTGCACACGTTTCAATACCTTTATTAAAGTTTTTAGTTACTTTAACCTCAGTAAAACAAAGATTTTTTGATATGAGGATGGCTACACCACCAAAACCATCAGGTCTATCAGTTCTGACAATGTAATAACCTGTTAAAGCAAAATTTTTATTTTGAGAAAGCCATGTTTCATTAAGTAAAATGACATCAACTACATTGTTTTCAAGATAACTAAGTAAACTAGGTTTATGTTTATTTATAGATTGACAGTTCCACTGAAGTATGCTAAACGTCCTATTATTCCCCATCACTTTCAGTATTTATTAGGTTGCCTAACATTTTTTTCAATTTCTTCCTTTGTATTTTTTTGTAAATTAGGTAAAAATATTTTAGGGTTAATTTTCTTGATAATATTTTCGATCAAAGCTGGGATTTCATTAATTATTTTACATTCTATTTTTTCTTTGTAAGCCATAAACTCGTCCCGGTAGGGATTGGGGATTATGGGTTGGGATATGGTATTTTTAGTTTTGTGAGATCTTGGAAAAGTTGGAGGTTTCTCGGTCGCAGTAGGAGAGACAGCTTTACGCTTGTTTCCTGATCTTTTAAAAGCAGGTAAATATGATTGATTTTGATTTGAGCCTTCATGGACATTGGGAGTTAAGGAGGGAAAATTTTCTATAGTATTTAAAATATCGAATCTATTATTTGTAGTTATCTTGGCGTATGACGGATTATTAGCTATGGCTTCTGCCTCTCTAAAAGTAGTATTTTCAAAAGCCATGATTGATTTTATTTTGTATTGATGTTTAAATGTAGGACACTGTTTAGAGAGAGAGTTGTGTTCAGAGGAGTTGCAATGTAAACAGAATAGTGAGTTAGTACATGTTTCATTATTATCGTGTATTTGACTACAGTTTTTGCAACGATTTGTTGTTGATTTGCATTGCCGAGCAGTATGGCCGAACCGAAAGCAAAAAAAGCACTGAACAACTGGGTATATATACTGTTCAACATTAAATCTAACCAAGTCTAATTTAACAGTCTTAGGAATGCTATTTCCTTCAAAAGTTAATATTACCATCTGGCGAGGAACAAGAATTGTTTCGTTATCAGAATCGATTATTTTCCTTTTCAACCTTTTTACTTCGATAACTTTTTTATCCGAAACAATATTTTCCAAAATATACTTTTCTTCCAAAAACGTATCACATTCTCTGATTATTCCCTTTTTTTGGACAAAAAATGATGGAATATACGCGACAAGTTTATTGCTCTTAATAAGCTCGTGATCGACTAGAGAATTTGCGCAAGTATAAGTTTTAAAGATTACCTTCACCTTATTTCTACCTACAGCTTTTATGTCTTGTACATCATGTTTGAAAAACTGATTCTTAAATAAATAGTGACCGACGCGGACTGCCGTTAAACGAGTCAACTGTTTATCTATCGACTCACAAAAAACATAGTAAGGGCCTGAATCGTTTGGTTTATACCTATGATTTAAATTTATATATGTTTTTTCTTCCGTATCCATTGAGGATGTATTACTCTGGGGTGGTTCAGCACCACCCCCCGAGTCACTCATAATAGTAAATATTTAGATCCTACCTTATACTTGTAGACTGGCCTATTTCTATATTTAAATAAATTACCCACAAATTTATTAATAACACTAGTCAAGGACACCGGCACAGCTATCGATATCGATACACACCTGTTCACTGTCCAACGAATACTGCGATTTCTTGTTAGAAATAAAAAATTTTAGTAGTTCCAAGATTACACAAAATCTAGGCATGGGATAAAAAAGTTTATTTGAAAAAAGTTTATTTTTTTTTCTTCTTAATGGCAGTACAGGCTCCTTTTTTCAATATTTTATTTAGTTATATAGTAATTTCCACGTACTAACATATTTCTGAAATTGGGCTCTGTACCGCCATTCTTTATTATATTACGAATATGTCTGCCAAATATCTCGACAAAATACTCAAAAATTAGAGCCGCAATCTTGGAACGCGTTTGTTGCTACCTGTTGATCCCTACTGTAGCCTCTTAAATGAACCTCAAAATTTGAAAAGGTAAACTGATAAAATTCCATTTTCAGCATTTTTTTAACAGCATAAGGCAAGCCGATAATGGTTTGTAATTTTTTTCTGCAAAAGACAAAAGTACATACTTTAAATTAAAAAAGTTTGAGCTTTGAGACGAGTAAATTTTTTCAAAAAAAAAATCTCAAAAATGTAATTTTTTGAAAAATCTCAAAGTTTGACCCCTTATATCTCTAATGGGCACGGATGAAAAAATTTGAAATTTGGCTGAATGTTAGCCTCTAGCAAGTAGAATAAGGTGTAAACATTTAGAGTTGCAGACTTACCTCATATAGGAATTACAGGCCTGAAAAAATGGTCAAAATTTGAGCGTTTGCGGGCAGGGTAATTAAAATTCAAATAAACTATCTACTTAATTCAATAAAAATTAATCTATTTTCACCAGATTTCACAATGAATACAAATTTATACAGTGTGGGCCAAAGAAAAGAGTTCAGCTTGATATTTGGCAGTTATTAGATTTTAAGGGAATGCCGAAACAGGTCGATTTTTATTTTTAAATTGCAATTTTTGTATTGGGACCGTGCAAGTTCGGAAAAGCGACACCTGGTTTCTTCGCTCTGCACTTTTATTCGCACTTTGAATTATATTGGCCAATCATATGGTCCTGGTTACTGGATAATTGTCAAGGCCATAGTCCAAAAAAAATAATAAGAAAAAATAAGATTTAGGTTATGTTATTTAAACGTAAACAATTGTATGTAGTAAATAAAATTAGTTATTAAAATGCAGTAATGCAAGCAAAATACAATTAATTACATTTACCTTTATATAATAATTGCATATCATATCAATATTGTGGAGCAATATATAATTTTTCTTCTTCATTGACAGTAAATATGAAATATACGTCAATTTGACAATTTCAATTGACAATGAATTATTTAAGAAAGTTACAATATTTCTCCGCTATTCTCGCACGATCGTTTCTCGTATCGCCTCCAAGTACTTGCACACCGCGAATATATATTTCATACGTCTCCATGACGTGTCATCGTCAATGACGTCATCCATCTGGGCGTGATGACATAATCAATGATTTTTTTAATGGCAATAGGGGTCGTATGTTATCTCATTTGAAAGAGTGTTCAATTCTCTGTTCAGTAGTATAAACAATAATATAATTATTTATACAGGGTGGCCAAAAAATAATTTTTGAATTAAATTAATTGACACAAAAAAAGAATGTATGTAATTTATTTAACTCAAAATACATTTTATTACTGTCATAAAATAGAAAAAAATTATTATTTGGCAAATAAACATTGCTTTTCGCTTAAATTAAATGTTCAAACTGTCAAGAGGTAGGTGGGAGACTGTTCGTGATTTAATTTAAGAGAAAAGAAATGTTTATTTGTGAAATAAACGTCTTTTCTATTTTCTGACAGCAGTACAATGTATTTTTAGTTGTCACAAGATATTCCTATTTAAAAAAATCATCGATTACGTCATCACGCTCTGATGAATGACGTCACGTAGTATGAAATGTATCCCAAAAAGTGGCAATATAATAAAAATAAAAATGGACCTATTTCGGCATTTACTTAAAATCTAATAGGTAACTATTGCCAAATATCGTGGTGGACTCTTTTCTTCGGCCCACCCGGTATAAATTTGTATTTATTGTGAAATCTGGTGAAAATACATTAATTTTTATTTTATTAGACAGTTTATTTGAATTTTAATTACCCTGCCCGCAAACACTCAAATTATGACCATTTTGATTTTTGACCATTTTTTCACGCCTGTTACTCCTATATGACGTAAGTCTGCAACTCCAAATTATTACTTCTTATTCTACTTGCTAGGGGCTAACATTCAGCCAAATTTCAAATTTTTTCATCCGTGCCCATCAGGGATATAAGGGGTCAAACTTTGAGATTTTTCAAAAAATTACATTTTTGAGATTTTTTTTTGAAAAAATTTACTCAAGTTTCAAAGCTCAAACTTTTTTATTTAAAGTATGTACGTATGTCTTTTTCAGAAAAAAATTACAGACCATTATCGGCTTGCCTTATGCCGTTAAAAAATGCTGAAAATGGAATTTTATCAGTTTACCTTTTCCAACTTTGAGGTTCATTTAGGGCCTTACGGGTAGTTTAAAATTAAATAATGTTACAGGCAATTTGTTTAGAGCATACTTTTCTAAAAAGTTTGGTTTTTGATTTATTGTTCTAGGACAAACCTCAGTAAAAATATTGGCTAAAGAGCGAAGCCATGTTTTCCGTGAAAATGATCGACACGCTTTAACAAAAATGGCCGTCATCGGCAAACAAATTTTTTAAAATAAAATTAATGCAATTGTGTACTCTCTATAGACTGAAGTTTAAAAGGTAGAAAAATAAAAAATATTGAAAATAGTCAAGCAACCACCTTTGGACCACTTGGCTTGGATTGACCCCATACTGTATAAGAGCTCAAATTTTTTTTATTTTTCAATTGTAATGTCAGGTTCGGATTCAGCATAATCAAAAACAAAATAAAAACATTTTTGGTCAAGGTAAAATGATGAGTTCAACGATATTTTTAAAATTATTTATACAAGAGTTTTTATTGTTTAACCAATTAATAAATGATTAGCGGCCAAATCTGTGAGAACTTTTTACTTTAACATATTTATAAACCAACAAAAAAGGTTTTAGAAAAATATAAGCTTGTTTGATTTTTCCCGAAACAGTGAAAGTTTTCGATCTACATTGACTCCCCTATGTATCTGACAGAGATGTAGGTAACTCTAAATGTGGCTGAGTATGATTTTACTCATCGAACAAAATCCCCGAAATTAACTATATTAAATTTTTTCAGGCATAGTATCGAATCAACATATGCGTTTAAATTCAGTCATGGTAGTAGATCAGAGTCGTGGCAGTTCACAAATCCATTCTCAAGTCACAGAACAACAGCAACCGCCGCAACAGATTACTGAACAAATCCAGCAACAACTGCATCCGGTGGCAACTACGAAGATTTCGTCTTCGCCAAGACCCAGTATCTTGAGAAAGCGAGACCATGAAGGATCGCCGCTTAAAGCAGCTAAAAATCTGGTACCCATTCTGGCCAGTTTACCTTCGCAACCTCAAGTCGGTTCACAAGCGCATAATTTGCCGCCTAATATGCCGCCTGCCTCGCCACCATCACGACCTGATTCTCGCGGCAATGGACATAGTTCAGGTAAAGCTTTTTTGTTAATATTTTTAATAATAAATAGGGAACTTGCATAAAATTTTAAATTCGAAAAATGCTATAACTCACAACAGAACATGATTTAAAACATATATAAAAAAAGTTTTTTTTTGTCTTTCGTTTGGCGCCTAAAGACGATTAAAAATTCAAATTATACCAGCCAACCCAAAACTTGGTCGTGACGTCATATAATTGTAGTATTGGATATCCTCGCATTAATTCAATAGGTCCGGCGTTCGTTTTGGCACTGACACTCGTTTTAGAATATTTTGATAGATTTTCCAACCTCAACAAACTGGTATTATTACAATGACATACAATAAATGTCATTAAAATATAAATATAACCATAAACATAAATAAAGTACAATTATGTGACGTCACGGGTCGTTTGAACTATTTTAAACACGCAGAAGATTTTAAATTGGTACTTCTAAGTTATTATGAGTTTTTGAAGCGTGAAATTGTGGAAATCTCATTTTTAAACAAAACTGAACATTATTATGTAATAAAAAAAAAGAATGTGTGTGTACTTTGTACGCACGTAAGAAGTTATACTTCTATTATATGATTTAAACGAAATTAATATACTTTTTATTTATATTTTGTTTAAATATTAAACTAATTTATACTTACTACTTCTCAAACATTTTTATTAGAACAGTGCCAAAAATTAAAATAATAAAAGAATAAAACACACACAAACACATTAAACAAGCCACAAATGATGTCTGAACATTAATTGTCGAAATTTTTTTTAACTAAATACGTATTTTCTGAAAATACAATTATATAATAAATATACTTACAATCATAAAATGTATTAAAAAAAACAAAAAAGAAAGTTTCTATTGGGACTCGAACCAGCGCTGATAAGAGCGGTTGGTATTGGAATTCATTCGCCTTCTCCGCTTAGCCACGGGCACTATGTGTCATTATTTACGAAGATCGACTAACTAAACGGATTAAACTTGTGATATTTTGATATTTTGAAAATTGATCAAATTATTTTAATTTTGAATTGAAATGATTTAGAATTGAAAAAATACAACAAAACATAGAGTAAAAAAACAATATATTAGGTGAATATTGATAGAAATTTTGATGGTAATCAAATTATATAAATAAAAGTATTACATACTATGTATTTTGGCAGATCAAATAGGTAGGTTTATACCCATGATACATTAACAATTATTACGTACCTGTTGCTTTTAAAAACTATTTAAAAGTCACTACAATATTATAAACTTTTTTGTTTCTGTCCTCACAACAATAAAACTAATATATTATACATTTGTTTACCTTTACCTTTACCTCCAAACCACAGCTGCCATATCGGATAATTTTTGACGTCATTTGAACATCCAATCAGAACAAAGTTATAATGCGCATGCGCCGGGCTGATAGGTTTTAACATATAAAAAAATCACCCTCTATCGCCGGTAAAGAAGTATAACTTCAAAAATGTGCAAGTTCCCTATTGAATACTCAAGTTTTTCGAGTAAGGTGTATCTTTAATGGATACAGAGTATTGGACTTATTAATGAAACTATCAACTTATTTTGAATCACCCTCACTATCCAACAATCTGTATATGGTGCACCTCTAAAGTCTTCATTTTGTTAAAATATTTTAAGACTAATTATGTGAATCCAGCAGCACCTCTGGATTCGACAGCAATCGTTGTGTGTATTATTTTTCACTTCGATGTAGTGTAATTCTTTATAGTGCTCAACCTATCTGTTTAATATTGCATCTGTCTATTAGTGTACCTTACTGGCTTCAATCGTGATCTGAATTATTTTCTTATGCTATTTCAGATCTTACAGAACTTCGTAATTTTTTTCTATCCGTAATAGTTGGACCATAAATTGATTTCCTTCGATTTGCGTGTTTGTCCACCCTCTCCGTAGTTTGTTTTTAAACCAAGAGGAGTAAACTAAAAAGACAGATTCACACCCAAGAAAGTCACTAGAAAAATCATCAAATACATCTTCTTTTTTGGTTGATGATATCGACCTTCGATGGTAATCCATAAATATTATATTATTACCCCAGGCTGTGGGTGAAAAAACGTGATATAATTCAGGAATTTTTGAAACCTATGTAACCAAAAATATTGTGCGCTTTTTTTTATTGCGATTTTCATTTGTTAAATTTGCAATTTTTAATGATTGCAGCTTAGGATATTGATTTTAGAGAATAACTTTTTAATAGAAAGTTGTAGTAAATAAAAAACCTACAATTTGAGCTATCGTAATTTTAATAATTTATAAAAAAATAAAAAATTTCTACGACCAACTGAAGCCGAGATAATTTTTGGGTTTGAAAATAAGGGGGCAAATTTCGTTATAAACGTTTAGAGCTGAAGCGTCCCTGTACATCCTATGAGTTTCTAACTTACAGATTATTGATGCTGAAGACGAAACGAAGATTTATAAAAAAATAAAAATTTTCTACAACCAACTGAAGCCGAGATAATTGTTTTTTTTTCTTAAATCGTAGTGCCTTTATTTATAACAATTAAGAAATTATTTTAGTCATTGACTAAAGAAAGACGTATATTATCTTAAAATAAAAATTATTATAAAATATAATTACATTTAATTATTAAAAATTATTTTTAAAATCGGTGCTTTTGCAAGCGGCCGAATTCTGCAAATCGTCCGACTCGCTTCAAATCCGCTTCAAATTTTTACGTAACTTGTATTAAATTTTGACAGAAAACAATTTAATAATATTACCATTATAATATACAGTCTATTTACCACTGTATTTGTTTTTCTTGATAAACTTTTATATGTGAAATCCAAAACGAATAGTCACTACAAGAAAAAAAAGTTTTATATTTTATATTATAGTAAGAAGTAACATTATTATTATTATATTTATATAACAATAATATATTTATTAATAATATATTTCATATATATGTATCATTTTTGTAATATTATTTCTTCAGAAATGAAATTTCACATATAAAAGTCTATCAAGAAAAACAAATACAGTGGTAAATAGACTATATTATAATGGTAATATTATTAAATTGTTTTCTGTCAAAATTTAATACAAATACGTAAAAATTTTCCGAGCGCGCGGATTTGAAGCGAGCCGGGCGATTTGCAAAATTCGGCCGCTTGCAAAAGCACCAATTTTAAAAATAATTTTTAATAATTAAATGTAATTATATTTTATAATAATTTTTATTTTAAGATAATATAAGTCTTTCTTTAGTCAATGACTGTAAAATAATTTCTTAATTGTTATAAATAAAGGCACTACCTACGATTTAAGAAATAAAAACAATTATCTCGGCTTCAGTTGGTTGTAGAAAATTTTTATTTTTTTATAAATCTTCGTTTTGTCTTCAGCAACAATAATCTGTAAGTTAGAAACTCATAGGATATACAGGGCCGCTTCAGCTCTAAATGTTTATAACGAAATTTGCCCCCTTATTTTCAGACCCAAAAATTAGAGGTTTAAAAATGTTTTACGCATTTATTTACATCAGAATATGAAAATATAACTCTTTAGAAGGAGATTGGATGTTTCACCAACTCTCTACGATTTTTTTTCAAAAAGTTATAGCCTTCGACATTTGACCTCTTGGGATAAACAATTTATAATATCTAAGCAACAAATTCATTAATCTGGCTTTACAATTTTTTTTTATGTTTGGAATTGAAAGATCTTCATTTTAAAGCTTTAAAAAATATAAAAAAATATTTGTACAATAAATAATGCAATTGTAAAAAACGGCCATTTTGGACCTTTCGCAGGTTGTTTTGCAATAACCAATTAACGAAATTAAACTTACCATACCTCAAATTGTAGGTTTTTTAATTTACTACAACTTTCTATTAAAAAGTTTTTCTCTAAAATCAATATCCTAAGCTGCAAAATTAAAAATCATTAAAAATTGCAAATTTAACAAATGAAAATCGCAATAAAAAAAAGCGCACAATATTTTTGGTTACATTTTAGTAGAAGTTATTCCTGGCATCGTCCTTTACAACACCTGATAGGTTTCAAAAATTCCTGAATTATATCCTGAAATCGACCTATTTTTCACCCACAGCCTGGGGTATATTATATTATATCAGGGAACGCAAAATTTTACGAAAACCTCCAAAAAAATAAAGAAAGGATAAAAATTAGTGAATAGGTAGTTGAAATTGTCTATTATTATATAAGAAAAAGTTTACAATTCTACATCCCCTCCATTTTACAAAAATTGGAAAATACGGGGTGAAAATTTTTTTCTCGGGGGTGAAAAAATATACGTTCAAAATAAGTCCGGAAATGGGTAAAATGACTAATTCTAAGTAACTTTTGTTCTATAGAGTTTTTTTACTAAGTCAATACTTTTGGAGTTATTTGTGAGCGAATGTGTTCATTTTTAACCAAAAAAAAAATGTTTTTGGACGGTTTTTCGGAGATAACTCAAAAAGTAAGTATTTTAGCGAAAAAAATGTTCTTAGTAAAAATATAGCTTATAAAAAATTGAAAAAAAATGGTGTATGCGTGAGGTCTGCAGACCCAGTAGAAGCAGAGTTGCAGCTAATGAAATGTAGGTTCTTCTTCGTCAAATTCCAAATCGAATATTTCAATGTGAAATAACCAAAAAACGGAGCACTTTTCGGGGAAAATTCATTACAACTTTTTGTTTAAAAAGTGTTTAAAAAAAGTTTTATTTTTGTTTTTTAAAAAAACTTCTAACATGAAGTGTAAGTGAGTTACGTTCAAAATATTGTTGGTCCCTTTTATTTTTTGGTAAAAAATGGCGAAAATCACCCCTTAATTAGCTTCTCAAATAAAATTAATCGTTAGCGCTTTACAAGTTACTTTACTTCTGTATTGTTTATATTATCTATAAGTTTCATTGGTTCAAAGTGCTCAGTTTTGAAAAAAATTGGATTTAAAATAAAAAATTTTTTTTAATTTTGAAAAAAATCGTAATTGTTTATGGAATTAACTTAAAAACAATTAGGAATACCAAGAATCTCAAAGAATAATAAAATGTACGTTTTGCTTTTCTGAATATTTTTGATTTTTTGTTTTCTTGTTAGACAAAAATTGGTTATGTTATGGCTGTTCAAAATTTGCCTAAACTCGTGATTAGTTACTCGTTCAAGCCATTTTAACTACAGCTTTTTCAAAACGAAGCACTTTGAACCTATGAAACTTACAGATTATATAAATAATACATAGACAAAGTAACTTGTGAAGTGGTAATGTTAAAATTTATATGTGATGCTAATTTGGGGGTGATTTTCCCGTTTTTATTACCAAAAAATAAAAGGGACCAACAATATTTTGAGCGTAATTCACTTACTTTTAATACTACATTTTTTTTTTAAACAAAAATAAACCTTTTTTTAAACACTTTAAAAAAGTTAAAATGAATTTTCCCCTAAAAGTGCTCCGTTTTTGGGTTATTTCACATTGAAATATTCGATTTGGAATTTGACTAAGACGAACCTACTTTTCATTAGCTGCAATTATTCTTCTACTGGGTCTACAGACCTCAAGTATACACCATTTTTTTCAATTTTTTTATGGGCTATATTTTTGGTAAGAATATTTTTTCGCTAGAATACTTACTTTTTGAGTTATCTCCGAAAAACCGTCCAAAAACATGTTTTATTTTGTTAAACATGAACATATTCACTCGCAAATAACTCGAAAAGTATTGACTTAGTGAAAAAACTCTATTGGGACCGTGCAAGTTCGGCAAAGCGACACCTATTTCTACGCTCTGCAACTTTATTCGCACTTTTAATTATATTGGCCAATTATATTAGTCCTGGTTACTGAATAATTGTCAAGGCCATAGTCCAAAAAAATAATAAGAAGAAAAAATAAGATTCAGGTTATGTTATTAAAACAAACAATTGTATGTAGTAAATAAAATTAGTTATTTATTTATTTAGCGTATGGCTCTATCACAGTTTTTGTATAAAAATAAAGATCACATTTCACAGTTACCTCGTGGATGTTGTTCTTGGTAGAAGTAGAAATCAAGGCTGCATTTTCTATGTCTGTACGTACGTAAGTTGCTACACCGTAGGCTCTGTCGTAGGTAGCACCCAGTAGATCATAGCCGGGGATTTTTCCTCTTGAACTCAATTGAAATTCGTTTTCTGTATGCGTTTCTTGTAATGCGACCAGATCAATATCGTTATCTTTTAATAGTTTGTGTAGAATTTGACATTTGGCTCTACTTATACCTTCTATATTTAATTGGCAAACTCTTACATTGGTTCCAATTTCTTTTGTAAATTCTTCTTTGGAAACTCCATTCAATAACTGTGTCATCGTCATCCTTAATAATTATTCCAAAATAACTGTGATATCTGCCAGGAGATCTTTAGGAAAGATTGTCTGGCGCCTCTTGTGCTAGCTCTTTAGTTTACCCAGGGTGCACGTGCAGTATTACCTGCGGACGCGAACTAGCATTACACCCCCTTTGAATGTATAAAAATATGTATAAATAAGATATAAATAGAAAAAATATAGACGAAGCAAGTTTTTAATCCTAATAGTAAATTAATAATATTGAAAAATATTAAAAATCACTAAAAGATTTTTAAATTGAAAACTTATTGGTACATTTTCATGGTAACACCTCCAAGACTTCTATAATTTGCAAGTCATATGGATGCTGCAGTGAAGACGAGAGGGAAGGAATTCTACACTTCGCAAATCACATCCCCCGTCTGCAGCCGGCAAAATTCCAACTGAAAGAGGCACCTGGTTACTCTACGGAGTAATACGAAAATAAAATAAAAATGTGTACCATTTTTATTCGGTTGCGATGCGAAGGCAAACCAATCTTACTTTTTAATTAGAATACGGAGTGCAGTCCAGTTCCTTTAACCGCGATTTTCTGCTCTTATTGGAGCTTCACCAGGTGCATCTTTCAGTTGGAATTTTGCCGGCTGCAGACGGGGGATGTGAATTGCAAAGTGTAGAATTCCTTCCCTCTCGTCTTCACTGTAGCATCCATATGACTTGCAAATTATAGAAGTCTTGGAGGTGTTACCATGAAAATGTACCAATAAGTTTTCAATTTAAAAATCTTTTAGTGATTTTTAATATTTTTCAATATTATTAATTTACTATTAGGATTGAAAACTTGCTTCGTCTTTCAATTGCCAGATGGCGCTAGCCACCTATTATCATCCATTTGGTTGCGATGTGTTGTAAAACCTCTCGATGCAATTTAGTTGGATTATGGAGAACAGTGCCTACGTTTCTTCTGATGAAGCTCCAATAAGAGCAGAAAATCGCGGTTAAAGGAACTGGACTGCACTCCGTATTCTAATTAAAAAGTAAGATTGGTTTGCCTTCGCATCGCAACCGAATAAAAATGGTACACATTTTTATAGAAAAAATGTAATTATTTTAAACGATTTTGAAAAGTTTGATTTTGACAATTATTAAAATTATTAAATTATTAAAAGTTATTAAAATGCAGTACTGCAAGCAAAATACAATTAATTAAATTTACCTTTATATAATAATTGCATATCATATCAATATTGTGGAGCAACATATAATTTTTCTTCTTCAATGACAGTAGATATGAAATGTACGTCAATTTGACAATTTCCATTGACAATATGAATTATTTAAGAAAGTTGCAATATTTCTCCGCTATTCGCGCACGATCGTTTCTCAATTCCCTTCCAAGTACTTGCACACCGCGAATAGAAAAAAAGTTGTTTAGAATTAGTCATTTTAGCCAGTTCCGGTCTTATTTTAAATGTATTTTTTTCATCTTCGAGAGGGGGGTATTCAACTCCATTTTTGTAAAATGGAGGGGATGTAGAATTGTAAACTTTTTCTTATATAATAATAGAAAATTTCAACTACCTATTCCCAAATTTTCATCCTTCCTTTATTTTTTTTTGGGGTCAGATTGTTCTTTGATCGGGCTATTATACTAATACGTCGTTATAGCGTTGACTGATAAATATACTGGTATATCCGTATTTATCAATCAACGGTTATAGTATAGTATAGTTGATCCAAAAGATGGCATAACCCAGACATCCAAAGTGAAAGTTATCCTTCAACACCAAATTGTTCTATATGGTCCACACAATGTCCAGAAAAAAGTCACACCATTTTGAGCGTCGGGTTTGGGGGGGAGAGGGGGGATAAATCGGTAAATTCGTAGTTTTTTAAGTTTTTCGCCAATATTTCTAAAACTATGCGGTTTAGCATGAACAACCCTCTATACAAAATTGTTCTACATTAAATTTGAATGGTTCCAAAGTTACGGAGGTAGTATAGTATAACTGGTCCAAAAAAAGGCCTAACCCAAACATCCAAAGTAAAAGTTTTCCTCCATCACCAAAATGTTCTATATGGTCCACATATTGTTCAGTAAAAAGTTACACTATTTTGAGCGTCCTGTTTGGGAGGAAGATGGGAGAGAAGCCGGTAAAATAGTAGTTTTTTTGTTTTCGTCAATATTTCTAAAACTATGCTTTAGCGTAAACAATGTTATATACAAAAATGTTCTACATAAAATTTAAAACAAAAAATGTTCTATACATAATTGTTATAAAATCAACGGTTCCAGAGTTACGGAGGGTGAAAGGTCGAGGTGTTTGATACTTTTTATATTTTTTGGGCAATATTTATGATATAACTATACCAAAAACCCAGACATCCAAAGTGAAAGTTATCCTCCAACACCAAATTGTTCTATATGGTCCACATAATGTTCAGAAAAAAGTCACACCATTTTGAGCGTCAGGTTTGGGGGGGGGAGGGGTTCACCTTTTAAATCAATTATTTATCAAATACACTCTATCTCAATATTATTTAATCAACAACTTAAAATATTCCCGATTCATGTCAAATAATTTTTTAAAATTGTCACTGATTGTCAGTGTCTGACTGACGATATTCTATTCGACTGAGTGCGTTGTATGACAAAGATAGATTTGGAAAATTACCACGGACATTGTGTTCATTTTTTTCGAATCCTGAAAAAAACAATAAATATTTTTGAAAAATCTAAACGCAGAATGAAAGACTAAATTATTACCGAGGGCCGAAAGTCCCTTAGAATAAATAAAAAGTTTATTTTGAATGAGATATTTGAAATTAAAAATAACACTAAATTTTCTCTTAGGTTTTCACCCCTGTAACTTATTAAAATAACCATTATAGAAGTTCTCAGGGACTTTCGGCCCTCGCTAATAACGCAATCTTTCATTCTGCGTTTAAATTTTTTAAAAATACTTATTAGTTTTCTCAAGATTCGAAAAAAATGAATCCCCATTTGAATAGCATTGCAACCGAAAAAACGTACCGATCCTCTTAAAAAATAAACTTTCGTTAAAATATAAACTAAATAAACAAAATATAATTTAAAAACAATAATTTGACATTGTTTTTAACCTCCAATAGTATGACAGACGTCAGTTAGCATTAATGGCATATAATAGAATGTAATAGAAATGGCATCTCAAAAAAATCTGATAATTTCCTATATATTTTTTCAAATTTAGAATATGGCAACAAGGGGAAAATTGCGTGCATTCCTTATTGTTTGACTTTTCCTATATCGCAAGTTATTTGCTGTATAAGTTTATATGCATTATTATTCTTTTTTTACATATCTTTGCATTTTTTATCAAAGAAGTTTTACTCATGGTTATTACATGGGTCTTACAAACATTGCTTATTGCTATTAAGTTCTCATCTATTGTGTTTTCAGTCTAGACACAACTGAATATTTCTAGTTTTTCTAAAACCTTTATGTTGTAGCAAATACTTCTAGTGCCGTTTTTTCATTTATCGAACATTTACAAACATCCACGCCATGTTTTGCATGTTTGTCTGTATACAGACATAATCTATTTGTTTTGTTCTTTGTTTTTCTCCCGGTTGGCAACATTCACGCCTCTTTATTATTATTTTGGGGCAAATATGTGCTTCCCATGACCATATTTTTATAATTTGTGAGGCCAGTCGCTGTGATTCCGTTGTCGTTAGTTATATCCGCAATATCATAGGTTTTGTATATTCCGATAAAATATCTACTCACAGTCAGTGCACAGATTCTAAAGGTGCCGGTGGGGATGGCGTCTATGCCCAGTATTATAGTCTGTCTATGAAAGAGAAATTATTCGAAATAATGAAATAACAAATGATATAAAATTTGTTTTTTTTTATTATATCGAATACTTTCTGATACACCGACTATAATATTGCGCATACACGCCATCCCTCACCGGCACATTTAGAATATGTGCACTGTACGTTAGTTAAGATTAACTGGTTTCAAAATCTAATAACGCAAAAAACAGTTACGAACGAAAATGGAGAGTTTCCATTTACTACTTAACATTTCAGAGACTGACAATATGCCATTATTTTGTGGAACACATTAAGTTAGATTGTTGTCCAAAAAATTAACACTTAAATTTTAGGAGACATTATAAACAAAATATGCAGATCACTTTTAATGTTTTAATCCATTTTTATTAATTCCCAGGTGGTAGTACTACAATATCGGCAACATCGAGTCCTGGTTTAGCAGAAGTTAACGAAGACAGTAACCATGGAATAATCAATAGTAAAG
Source organism: Diabrotica virgifera virgifera (assembly GCF_917563875.1). Taxonomy (NCBI): domain Eukaryota; kingdom Metazoa; phylum Arthropoda; class Insecta; order Coleoptera; family Chrysomelidae; genus Diabrotica; species Diabrotica virgifera. The sequence continues at coordinate 25,360,616 of NC_065443.1, forward strand.
AAGAAGAAGAAACTAAACCCCCCATGGAAATGAGCCCTAGAAAAAAGCCAAGAAAACAACAACTGTAAGTTACCTGCTTCTATTTATTATGTATATATATTTATGAAATCATCATTACTGTTAGTGTTATCAACTATTTTTATATAAAGACATCACATAAAAATACTAAAAAACACATCATAACAATCGATTTCACAGTATAAAAAATAGAATTACACATCATTAAATAAGCTGCTAAAACGTTTAGTTATAATAAATTATGCAAGGAAAATAATTCCATATGTAAAAAGCTTTTTACCATTTTTATTGGAAATAAGCCACAGTTTTCCATTAAAATAAATTTATTTTTGACGTTTTTATTTTGACTTCAGAAATCGTTCTCAAAATACAAAACATTAAACTCATAAATTAAACAAATTCTGTTTTTGTTGCTTAGTAAAAAATTCTTCTAATAATTTAATTTTATCTGGCTCATTAATATTGACAATTCAGACATATATTATTCATTTTAAAGACTTTAAATTGATATTGTCAATACTTTTGAGTTCCTGGGACGACTTTATTGGAATATAGTTCATTCAGAACAATACTAAAAGGCTTAGCAGCAATACTTTAAATATTTAGATATTTAATTAAACATAACAACAACATTTAAAACAAACGTCACAATGAGATCTATTTTATCAAATTCCAAACCTGTAGATAGTAGAATGCCAACAATGCATAAATGAAATAAAGCGGGGATAATTCTAGTGAACAAGTGCTGCTTACTTACAGAATATATGCTAACAAATAAAACACATGTCAGGTGGAAAAGACGTGATAGCTCTCATAAAAATAGGAAGACAGATGGGAAAGACATCTTGCACGATCACAACAGAACAACCCACACAGACGAGCCTTTATGTTACATTCCGGAGGAAGCTCACATATTCATCATCATTCTCTTTGCCTTTTCCATATGCGGGGTCGGCTTCCCTAGTTGCATTTCTCCACACAATTCTATCTTGGGTCATATCAATGTTAATCCCCTTTACCAACATGTCCTGCCTTATCGTCTCCCCCCAGGTCTTCTTTGGTCTTCCTCTCCTACTCCTTTCAAGAATCTGCACTTCGGCTATTCTTTGTATGGGGTGATTAACGTCTCGACGTTGAACATGACCAAACCATCTTAACCTATGCTCTCATTTTGGCATCAATTGGTGCCACACCTAGACTTCCCCTAATATACTCATTTCTAATTTTATCCTTTTTTGTCACTCATCCATCTAAGCATTCTCATTTCCGCCACATGCATTCGTTGTTCCTCTTTCTTTTTCACTACCCAACATTCAGTTCCGTACATCATAGCCGGTTTTGTGGCTGTTTTATAGAATTTTCCCTTCAGCTTCATTGGAATTTTTCTGTCACACAACACACCACTCGCTTCTTTCCACTTCATCCATCCAGCCCTAATTCTACTGCATGCATCTTCATCTATTTCTCCATTACTCTGTAATACCGATCCAGGTACTTAAAATTATTGCTTTTCACAATCATTTCACCATCCAAAGATACCATTTTATTTGTAGTAACTCCATCTTTAAATGAACATTCAAAATACTCTGTCTTTGTCCTACTTTAAACCTTTCTCCTCCAGAGCTTGTCTCCACTGTTCCAGTTTTTGTTCTAAGTCTCTTTCACTATTTCCTATTAACACTACGTCATCCGCATACATTAAGCGCCATGGAATGTTACCCTGTAGTTTCGCGTTATGTGGTCCAAGACATGAGAATAAATAAGGACTAAGCACCGAGCCTTGGTGCAATTCTACTTTCACCTGAAATGTATCAGTCTCTCCCACACCTGTCCTAACACTAGTCGTTACTCCCTCATACATATCTCACAATCTTTACATATTCCCCAGGGACTCCTTTTTTATTGAGTGCCCATCACAGAATCTCTCGAGGAACTCGTATCATATTCTCAAGATCAATAAGTACCATATGAGCGTTGGTATTTTTATTCCCGTATTTTCCCTCAGTTGCCTTACAATGAAAATTGCATCTGTTGTTGATCTGCCCTGCATAAAGCCAAATTGATTAATGGATATTTCGGTTTCTTCACGTATCCGTCTATCAATTACTCTCTCCCATATTTTCATGGTGTGGCTAAGTAGTTTTATAGCCGTGTAGTTTGTACATTGTTGTATGTCTCCCTTTTTTGTTGTATTTGTCCAACTTCCATAATTTTATTAAATAGACCTTCTAGCCAACTTGTTCCTGTCTCTCCATACTTCCCCAGGAATATCATCTGGTCCGACTGCTTTTCCTTTCTTTATTTTTTGAAGCGCTTGAGCCACTTCCTCGTTTCTTATTTTGGTGACCATTGCTGTTACTGTCTCCGTTAACTCTACAGGCTATCTGTCAAATTCTTCATTTAATAAACTGTCAAAGTACTTTCTCCATCTCCTTTTGACCTCCTTTTCGTGAATTAGTATTTTATTATTTTCATCTCGGATACATCCAATCTGATTAAGGAGAAAGCTTATATGTAGGCGAAAAACTTAGCTAGAATCGAAGGATGAATTTGATGAGGACACAATAAATATTGGTGTGGCAAACTGGCATCGGATATTCATATTGTTACAAAACTGACTTTTCTATGATCTTTTAGGCACTAATGTTTAGTTTTAGTTTACTTTATTTATTTTTAATAATAACTTACTTCTAAACAAATGAAAAACACTGAATGTATATCCTTTATTTTACAAACTACGATATCTAATTTATTTATTACACCAAATCTACTAATTTATGTAATCACAAATTCAAAAATTATACCGCGCCCGTTACATCTCAAAGTACACCGACGGTTTCAAATTCACAACTGACCAAATATACAATTTTGTTTCCTTTTTATACAAACATAATCTTTCGCGAATATTCCGGAAAGAAATTGTATGTTTACATAATACAAGTAAAAGAATAGTACAGAAAAATCGAGAAACAATATTTACATAATAAATCAATAAAACTTCTAGAATGAAAAAGAAATGTCGAGGTGTGTACCTGTTAAAAAGGTCCCCCTTTTTAAATGCATTCACAAACATAAATCAAATTCAGCAAACAAAAAGGGTGTGTTAAATTATAATAAATATGCCAGGAGCTGAAAACAGTCGGGTGACATAATTGTGTCACAATATTATAGGATTGAATGGTGAAGAAGACTTAATAAGGTCAATATTCTACTGTCGTACAGTGGCAACAATGTTGATCATTATAAAATCAATCCAACAATCAACAAAGAATAAAGGATTGTGTTTATAAAATACCTTGTGAATGCGAATATTTTTATTTAGATAATTCTTTAAGATTACCTAAGGATAAATTAACATTATTCTTACACTAAACATAAAGAATTTGATATGTCTTAGATATGCAAACAAGGGTTTATTGAAGGGCCACCTCTTACTCCGGATATAACCCTCTTAGACTTTTGGTTGTAAGATTATTAAAAAAAAGTCTACAAATAGACCAGATAATATCGAAGAGCTAAAACAACGCATTGGAGCACAAATTTTAAACGTAGCTTCTACACTTGCGAGCAAAAAAGTTACTCGAAAGTAAAATAAGTTATATTTTTTTACGGTGTTTGGCAAATGTAGATCAGCATATATGTAAAATTAAAAAAGTAAAATATTGTGAACAGAAGTAATTTTTATTGCAATGACACCAATATTTTATAAAGTTAGTAACTAAAGAACATAACAAAGATAACAAAATATGTATTGTATGTGAGAAAACATGCTTCAGAACTCAGAACCTTATTAAGTTTCGGAATGATTCCTGAGGAATCGCTTCCCACTCTTCATCTAATGTATTTTTTAGCTGCGCCACTGTCGCTGGTGCTGAATTATGAACCCAAACCCTGCGTTTGAGCTCATCCTATACGGGCTCAAAGGGATTCATATCCAGACTCCATCTCATCCAGCGATGAAGGCGTCTTTTATGCAGCCGGCTTGAGGGACATCGTGTGTTAAAACTCAATTCCTGTCACGTGCCGATTCATCAAGGCATTTAGGACAATGAATGATCGTCCCTCTGTCGTTACGCGTCGCCGGCCCGAACCTATATGGACCGTTCACTCTTGTTAGAGTATAGGTCGCTCAAATACTATGAGCTCTTTTAATCCATTTCACGCGGTGGATTAGTCCGCAATTTCCTTTAGGTCATCGTTCATAGGTTGTGATGTTTTTAGCCTTCTCTGCTATCTTCTTCCACTCACTCCGGTCCTGAATCTTTTCTCTCCAGTTTGCAATTTCCATCTTTGATATATCGTCTAGCAGTTGATCTTCCCATCTTATTTTTGGTCTTCCTCTTGGTCTATTTGTTACTGGTCTCCAGTTCACTATCTTCCTGATCAGTTCTTCTACCCCTCTTCTTTGTGTGTGTCCAAACCATCTGAGTCTTTGTGCTTTAATGAATTTTACTATATCTTCTCCTTCAGTTATATTTATTATTTCATGGTTCATCAGCCTTCTATATTCCCCTGTTTCTGTCATCACTGGGCCATGTATTCTTCTCAAAATTTTTTCTCTCAATTATTCTTAACTTTTCTTCGTCTTTTTTCGTAAGGCACATTACTTCTGCTCCATAGGCTATCACTGGTCTAATTGCTGCTGTATATATTTTTGATTTTGTTTTTTTGCTCAGGTTTTTGTCCTTGAGTAGTCGGTGGTATTTCCAATATACTCTATTACCTGCTTTAATTCTTTCGTTTACCTCTATAGTCCTTCCGTTTTTGCCGTCCACCATCACCCCCAGGTATTTGAAGCAATCTACTCTCTGGAATGTATTTTCACCTATCTTTATTTCTGTTATTCTGTTTACATTGTCTCTTGTGCTTATATGGTATTTTGTTTTATTCTGATTGATTATTAATCCTCTCGTCTTTGCTTCTCTTACAAGGGTTAAAAGTGCCTCTTCTAATCTTTTTTTATCTCGTGCTATCAGTCCCAGGTCATCCGCATATCCTATGATCTGTGTTGAGCTTTGAATAATTGTCTTTTTCAGGCCTGTGTCCCTAATTACTCCTTCTAGAGCGATATTGAATAGTGTCGTTGACAGACTGTCTCCTTGTCTTACCCCAAGTTCTATTTTGATGTCGTTTGTATCTCCCTCATTTGTTTTAACTTTTGCTGTTGAGTCTTTCATTGTCATTCTAGTTAGTCTTATTAATTTTGCCGGTATCTCCAATTTTTTCATTTCTTTTAATAATTGTTGTCTGTATATGCTGTCGAAGGCCTGTTGGAAATCGATGAATAGTATGTGTAATTCTATGTCATGTTCATAGCTTTTTTCAATTGTTTGTGTTAGGACGTGTATTGCATCTATTGTTGATCTTCCTTTTCTAAAGCCCTGTTGGTATGGTCCTATAATTTTTTCTGTGTATTGATTTAGTCGGTTTCTTATAATTGTGGTCAATATCTTATACGTTGTATTTAGTAGCATAATTGGACGGCGTTATGCATAACTCGACCAAGCGCCATTTCTCTAAAATCGAGATAACAGCGGATTCTGGTGACACATAGCTAAAACTATCTTGGAGAAAATCCCTGTTATTGTGACATTAACGGTTACTAAGAAAAACAAAATTAAACCAAGCGACATTCTGTCTATTAAGGGTTTTTAGTTTTGCATAACAAGACTACATCCATAACGGCCATTTTTAGTTTCGCAATAGTAGACTAAGCGCCGAATGAGCGTCATTGGTCTGGTTATGCTAAACTAAGCGTTTGGCCAAAATAACATTTTTGTATCCCTTAATGTACACATTATTTTGAAGTTTCAGTCAAAAAATGATCGAATTTTTTTAAAGTGAAAATGTTGTGTTTATTTAAAATTAAATTGAAAAATACAAATAATCTATATAAAATCTCTATGCTTAAAATAGTTCTAAGAATAAAAAAACACGATTCACTTCAGACTGTTTCAAATACCCTAACGCTTTGTATAAAAACCAAATACTGAAAATTCTACAAAATTTAATTCGTATCGATTGTCAGTGGTTCCGACTGCAAGTTATTAAAAAATAAACCTCATTTTACAATGTCTTAACACTGGCTGAGCAATAAAAAAAGGTATCTATGTACCGCTGTTTAGTACACTAACGCTTCGAATAACGACAGATTTTTAACAATTCAAGAAAATTCAATTTATGAATTGTCAATGGTCTCTACTGCAAGTTAATAGATAAATAAATAACGTTTTACAATGACAACACAGTCTTGACAATAAAAAAAAGGTATAGATGTAAAATTGTAAGATTCTCTGTAAGAGGAACCACTTGGAATGAAGCAAGAAGAATGGCAAGAAACAAAAAAGAATGGCGAAAATTTGTATACCAGTAATGGTATACTGACTGCCACACACCATTAGATGGTATAAGTGGCTCCTGATTATATATATATATATATATAGATGTAAAATTAAAAGAAGATTAAATGTAGAAAAGATTTTACCGCTATTTAGATATTTATACGCTTATATACAAATACCAACCTTACGATTGCTTGAACAATTTTGAAAGATTAAAATTTAATGGTCGCTCGTGTCAGAGACAGCATGTACATTAAGGGGTTAATGTGCAAGCAAGTACCTATTGCATTGTGTATGCAAATAAAAGTAACTGTATTGTTATTCGTTATTGTGTATTATTCGTTATATAGACTTCTAAATTGAGGAATTATCTTCAAATATGAGCAAGTTTCAGTCAAGAACAGAAAAAACTCTGTATACTCAAATTTTTTATTGATATTATTTTAACTGCATCGGAATTAACGCTATTGAATGGTAAAATAAATTTAGAGCAATAAAATGCAAAAAATATATTTAATGATAATTGAATTGATTATGTCGTAGCAATACACGTTTAACATATAAATTAAAAAATACAAGTTTATTTATTTAGTGATTACAAGAGGCATATCGCAATATTTTGTTTTGCATTAATAGACCAAATGACATAAATGGTAGTTGGTCTAGTAATGTATAACAGCTAAACTTCCTAAAATATATTTAAAGCATAAGTAGACCAAGCGACATTTTATTTTTTTTCTAGAATATGGTAGGTGCGATTATATTGAAACTTTGCAACCAAAAAGAGTTATAGGTGATCATTCCTCTGTTAAAATTTAGTGCAAATATGTTAATAAATGCATTTTTAAGAAACTAAAAACTTTTAAGCCATTTATCTCAAAACTGTGTTTTGGCGCTTGGTCGAGTTATGCATAACGCCGTCCAATTGCTCTGTAGTTGCAGCACTTAGTTGGATCTCCTTTCTTAAAGATTGGTGTGATATGCCCATTTTTCCATTCTATTGGCATGCTTTCGTCCTTCCAAATTGTAACCATTAACTTGTGCATTCGCTTCGTGAGCTCCTCTCCTCCGTTGATGATCAGTTCGTTGTTGATTTCATCTGGCCCTGGCGTTTTGTTTACTTTTAGTTGTTTTAGTACCTCCATGAATTCCTGATAAGTAGGTGCACCTTCCTTTTCATCTCTGTTATCTCTTATATCCTCATCCTCTGAATCTGCCTTGTTGTTGTTTTTGTATAGGTTCGTGAAATGTTTTTCCCAATCTTTTTTGTTTATTTTTGTGACAGTTTTTTTGGTGTTGTATTGTTGTTTTATGTATTCGAACAATTTCTTGTTGTCTTTATTATTCGATTCTAATTCTTGCATTTGTTCAATGATCCATGTGTTCTTCTTTCTTCTATAGAGTTTCAATGCTTCTTGTTTTTCTTTTCTATATTGGTCCACTTGTTCCTGTTCGGCACTCTGTAGCCATTTGTTTCTTGCGAGGTGCTTTAATTGATTTTTTTGGTGACATTCGTCATCAAACCATTCTTTCGATTCTTTGTTTTTTTGGAATCCTATTATTTGTTCTGCTGTCTCTATTATGCTGTTCTTAATGTGTTTCCATTCCTCTTCTATTTCTATGTTATCGTACCTGCCCAGTTTCTGTTCCAGTTGTTCTGTATATTGTTGATTTTTTTCTTGCGTTTTCAGTTTGGCTATATTCCATTTCCTCCTTTTTCTTTCCTTATGATTATTTGCTTTGATTATTTTCATCTTAAGTTTTGCTATCAACAATATGTGATCAGTGTCCGCATTTGCCCCTCTATATGACCTTACGTCTTGTACTATTTGTGTCCACTTTTTCGAAATTAGAATATGATCTATTTGGTTTCCATCCATTCTTCCTGGTATCATCCATGTTATTTTGTGTTCTTTTTTATGTTTATGCCTAGTACTAACTATATATGTGTTTGTTGCTGCTGCTAGGTTGCAGATTTTTCCTCCATTGTCGTTCGTAGTGTCATGAATGGTTTCTTTGCCCGCTACATTACTATTATAGTCCTCCTTTCCGATCTTTGCATTGAAGTCACCCAATATTACTAATATATCATTCCTCGGAATATTTTCACAGGTTTCTTCCAGGATGTCGTAGAATTCTGCTTTATCTTCTTGGCTTGCTTCTTCCGTGGGTGCATAGCAGTTGACTATCGAGATGTTGGCTTGTTTATTTTCTATTCTTATGTAAGATATCCTTCCATTAACTGCTTTGAATGGTATCACTTTTTCCCTCATTTTTTTGTTCACCATAAATGCCGTACCATTGGTTCCCTGTTTGTTTTCTCCCGCATAGTATATGCTAAAGTTTTTCTTCTCAATTTTTCCTTCTTTCTTCCATCGTATTTCTTGTAGGGCTAGGATTTCTAGTTCGTATTTTTTCATTTCAAGGGCTATTTCTTGCATCTTACCTACTGCTAGCATGGTTCTAATATTCCAAGATCCCATTCTAATGGGTTTCGTTCTTTTCTTCTTATTGAGATTCTTTCTTTCTTTTGTGTGCGTTATTTTGTTTTCGTTAACCGTTTGCATTGCCGAGTCTGTTTCCAGAGGTACTATCTTTTGATTTTCATCAGCTAGTTTTTTGGGAATGTTTCTACTTTACCGTCTTTTCTACATCTCCATTTTTCATTACCATCCACGGTTAATCCATTGTAGTCCCTTTTAACATTTCTCCCCATGTCTCTTAACTCCTTACACTTTGCTCCTATTTCTTTCTGAATATTTCTTTCTAAGACTGTCATATCTTGGCTTATGAAAATCTTCTCCCCTTTGATATGTCTCAATTTACTTTTCTTCTTCATTACCTTATTTTTTTCTTCTATACTTTCCATTTTCAATAGTCAAGTTCTGTCTCCCAGTTTAACTGCTTTCTCTATTTTTGTGTTCTCTTCCAAGTGCTGTTTGATGAAGTTTGTCATTTTTTCTTTTAGTTCAGCTTCATCATTTGCATCTATTTTGAGACCCGTTATTACTAGGTTGTTTTGCTTCATTTCTTTTTCACACCGTTCTACCCTAATTTCCAAAATATTTAGCTTTTTCTTTGTTTCCTCGAGTTTTACCTTATTGTTTTCTTTCTTTAATTCTAGTATTTCATCTCTAAAAACCTTGTTTTCTTCCCTCGTTTGTCTAATTTCATTCAAAACTTGTTTCAGTAAGTTATTTGTTGTTTCTTGTTCTGTATTCATTGTTTTCTCCATGTCTTCCGTTTTTCCCTTTGCGATTTGCAGCTTTTTTGTTGGGTTTGGGGGAGATACTGATTCTCTGTCTTTTCTCTTGCGATATTCGATCAGAGGCTCGTCCCTTTCCAGCTCCAGCTTTATTAATTTTTTTTACCTATGTAATATAATATACCTAGTTTAAATTACGTACTATTTCTTAAATATATACAGATTTTAGAACTACTAGTTTACCAAACAACCGCTAAAAGGGTTAATTTTGGACTATCTCCGCGGAAAATTAACCCGTATCGGTTCTCAGTACGTTTTTATTTATTTTTTTTTTTTGTATTACCTATTCTCTATTTTTTTTGTTTATATTTCTCATGTATTCTTACAAAAAAGTTCTAATAATGATTGAAATTTTACTAACCGTTCCTTTGGAGCGTTGAATCCCACCTTTATATCTCCGCCAACACTTACAAGGTAAAGGTAGAATGTTTTGACACAAAAGTACTAAGTTTTATCACTATTCACTAATTACTAATTGTGTG